>NW_006409167.1:84334-87520 GCF_000296735.1 Chrysochloris asiatica
CTTAATGACTTTTTGCTTTCTTCCTGTATGCTGTTCTTGATGTCATCCCACAACTCTTCTGGTCTTCGGTCTTTAGTGTTTAATGAATGAAATCTGTTCTTCAGATGAGCTCTAAATTCAGTTGGGATATATTCAAGGTCATGTTTTGGCACTCGTGGACTTGTTTTCATTTTCTTCAGTTTCAGATTGAATTTGCATATGAGTAATTGATGGTCTGTTCCACAGTCTGCCCCTGGCCTTGCTTTGACTGATGATATGGAACTTTTCCATCATCTTTCTTCAGATGTAGTCAATTTGATATCTTTGTATGCCATCTGGTGAGATCCATGTGTATAGTTGTCTCTTATGTTGTCTAAAGACAGTATTGGAAATGAACAGATCATTGATTTGTCAGAATTCTATCATGTGATCTCCACTATAATTTCTATCACCTAGGGCATATTTTCTAACTACTGATCCTTCCTCTTTACTCCCAACCTTTGCATGCCAATCACCAGTAATGATCAATACATCTTGATTGCATGTTTGATCAATTTCAGACTGTAAAAGTTCAGATAATTCTTCTATTTTATTCTCACTGGCTTTAGTGATTGGTGTGTAAATTTGAATAATCATGCATACATTTGAATAATTTGAATCTAAAACACCTCATATGATAATATCATTATGAAAGGTAATATAAAATAATTGTTTTTCAAAGTTTAATAAAAAAGTATCCTATTTTTATTTGCATTCTATTTCATACAGACATATACCACTATAAAATTAAAACATATCAGACACATAAGCTCTTTCCACCACATTGTGTCTAGGATTTATGCTGTAGAGAAACACTGATGGGAAGGAAATGTATTTAATAATTATTGGCCAAGTTCTTTTATATTAGTATTTACTAATTTCTTTTGCAAAGAATTGGATATAGATAATGATGAATTTCTTTTCTTTCTTCTCATATAAAGCAAAACTTAAGGCAGATTGTAATTACAGCTCTTTCTTGGCCCAATATTTTTTAAATAATTCAAAATGTCTAAGTCTTTATCTTAAGGAATATTACCATCTGATTTTTTAAAGGAAGAAAATAATTTCCAAAAGATTAGTCTCTCAGAAACATTTAATGACCTTTCAAATAAAGTCTGAATCCCTGACAAAACTACTGGCAACATAAATCTTCTGTTAAACCCAAGATAATATGATTGGCAAATGAGGGAGACATGGCAAAGGAGACTGACAACAAGGAAGAGGGACAGGAAAAACAGAAATTTTTTAGGTGCATTAAAAAAGGTATTTGGAGTAATGGCTAGGAAAACACTATAAATGCAACTGTAAATGTCCGTACAGTGAATAACTAACTGCAGCATAGCAATGTTACCTAGCAGTGAGTAGGTGTTGCTGAACATTTTCAGTGTTCTGATGTAGTTAGTAGTAGTTGGCAGATAACTGCAAGATCATCAGTGGTTGAAATCCACCAGCTACTACATGGGCGGAAATATCTGATGACCTAATCCAAAGAAAAGTTGTTATCGTTGTTAAGAGCCATTGAGTCAGTTCCAACAGTACAATCCTGTATAGGGTTTCCGAGAATGGTTTGGTGAATTCAAACAACCAACCTTGCAGTTTAAACACACCTTGCAGTCCACTAATTATCCTATAGCACCATTTAGAATTGATTTGATGGTACACACAATAACAAATTTAAGAATAGGAATATGTTATTTTCCGTTCCTACTTTTGAATCCTATTGAAAACGTATTTTCCTACTGCTAAAACACATAGGAAGTCTTTGGTCTAAATTTTGTTTTGTATCCTAGATTTTCTCCTCTAGGACATGTTATCTTAAACAGAAAAGAAAAGAAAAATAAACAGTAATATTTTTGAATCTGTTGAATAAGTTTATTTTGAAGATGGCTAGTAACCTAGTGTATCCCTGGACTATGCAAACAGTTAACAAACCTGGCTGCCACCTGAAAGTTTGATTGTTTCAGTTCACACAGACATGACTGAGAATCAAGACCAGGCAATCTACTTAAATAGAGAGACATTGAATGCCTTGCGCAGTGCAGTTCTATCCTGTCACTCCTGGGGTTAAAATCTACTCAACAATAGTTTTTTCTTTGCTGTTATTAGGTGCTTTAGAATAAGTCTGACTATTAGCAACCCTGTATCAGGTTTCTAAGGCTTTAAATTTTCATAGGAGCAGAAATCCTGATGCTCTCACCAGGAGCACCTGGCAGGTTCACACTGCAGACCTTGTGGTTTGCTGTTCACCACGTTCCCTGTTTTGGTTAGCAACATACTAATAGAAGAATGGAATAATGAAGTTAAAAACAAACAACTATAACAGGGAGACTTAAAGAAGAACCACAAATTGTTCATTTTGTTTTTGTTCTAGAATCCAGAATACAATTAATACAGAAAAGTGAAGCTGCTTGTTGTTATTATTATTAAGTGCTATAAAGTCAGTTACAACTCAAGATGAACCTACTTAGGGTTTCTGAGAAGTGACTTATAGGTTTGATCTGCCACCCTTGAGGTTAGCAATCATATCCATTAATGTGGAACATCAGAGGAAAACTGCAGAGGGCTATAAAACAGAACAAGAGTCAGTACTACTGTAAGGATCATTGAGAAGCTACAGACTTGTAAATGTCAAAGGAAGCTGACAGTCATAGAGAATTATGGAGTCAAAAACAGTGGCCTAATGGAAATTGATTTTATGAACATCTTCCAATAGAATTCTCTTTATCTTTCAGAGTAATTTCAGAAGGAAATTGGTAACCTTTAATGATAAATAATTATCATTAGTTGTACATTAATTATCATTAATTGGTACACTAATTGTGTACTATATGATCTTTCCAAAGTATTTTTGATTGCTTTGTTCTTATTCCATGCCTTTTGCTTCTTCTAGAACTCTTATTGTCATCTAGAAACTTGCACATTAACACTAGCCAAAACAAAAATAAGCTAACATTTTTTTCCCATGTTTTATTGTGAATTATATGATATTTTACACGGGAGAACTTTAGTTTTACATTCATTCCACCATACATCGTTTCATTGCCATGGTTCCAATCCCCTCCATGCATCATCAATCGACCAAAGAGTATACCCTATAAACCCGCCCCCTACACTTCCCTCCCCCCCATTCTTCAGCACACAGTCCCTCTCCCTCTCTGGATCCAAAGT
>NW_006409167.1:88565-90014 GCF_000296735.1 Chrysochloris asiatica
TCCTGTAGGTCTTTCTTTCAAGAAGTATCTTCTGTTCTTCTAGCTGCTCCAGGCTGGTTTGCTCATCCTTTTAAGTGAGAGTGAAACTACCAGCTGATAGAAGAGAGAGTTTCCAAGGAATCTGGAAGACAACTACCTAGCCAATCAACTCAAAAGAATTTATATTTATACCCATTCCAAAGAAATGAGATCTAATGAATACATAAATTATCAAATAATATTATCAATGTAACATGCAAATAAAATTTTGCTGACAATAATTAAAAATAGTTGCAACAGTACTTCAACAAGGAAATGCCCAAAATTCAAGCCAGAATCAGAGACGACACAGAATCAGGACTACCAGTGATGATGTCAGATGATTCTTGATTGAAAACAGAGTATACTAAAAAGATGTTTACCTGCATTTCATTGACTATGCACAAGTATTTGACTATGTTTGCCATAGCAATTTATGGATAAAAAATGAGAATTCCAGAACATTTATTTGTGCTCATGAGGCAGTTGTTTAAACAGAACAAGGGATACTGCTGATTTAAAATCAGAAAAGTTGTGCATTATGATTGTATATTTTCATGATATTTATTTAATCTGTATGCTGAACAAATAATCTATATGAAAGAGGAGTCAGTATCAGAACTGGAGGAAGACAACCTGTTAAACGCATTCTCAAAGCTAAGAGAACTTGAGTCACTTGTTTATAAACATCAGTCTTCACTATGGGATACACCACAGCATAAAGAAAACAATGATCCTCACAATTAGATCAATAAACACGAGCATGATAAATGGAGAAATACTTAAGTTGCCAAGGATTTTGTTTCACATGATCCGAGTTCAATGTCCATGGAAGTAGCAGTCAAGAAATCAAATGACTTATTGCACCCGGTATATCTTCTGCCAAAGACTTCTTTAAAAAGCAAACATGTCACTTTGAGATCTAAAATTTGCCTAACCCAAACAATAGTATTTTCAGTTACTTCATGTGCATGTGTGAATAAGAAAGACCAAAGAAGAATGTATGCCTTTGAATTATGGTGTTGGTAAAGTGTACTGAATATACTGTTGACTGCCAGAAGAAAGAAAAAATCTGTCTTGGAAGAAGATGTACCTTAGAAATGAAGGTGATGAGATTTCATCATATATGTATTTCGGACATGCTATCAGGAGGGAGAAGTCACTGGAGAAGGACATCATTCTTGGTAAATAAGAGGGTCAGCAAAAATGGGAAGACCATCAACATATGATGGGTTGACTTTATAGCTCTAATAATGAGTTCAAACATTGAAATGGTTTTGAGGATGGCATAGATTAGGGTAGCATTTCATTCTATTGTACATAGGGCCACTATGAGTTGGAACGGACTCAATGGCCTCTAACAACAACAACTGAAACCCTAAATTCTGTAAAACATTATGCTAAATAATGCATGAGAGTAAAGAAAAATAT
>NW_006409167.1:90799-95422 GCF_000296735.1 Chrysochloris asiatica
TAAGAGTATCTTTGATCAGACAAATACATTCACCTTCTACTTTTTCACAAATTGAAGGAATCTTTATATTTATGCTAAGTCTAACGACTTTTTCAAACACACATAAAATTTAGCAAGGTAAATGTGTCTTTCCTCTGTATACATGAGTATTCCTGATCAAGAAACACTATTTGGAAGCTGCTTTCCAAGCAGTTACTTCAACTGGGTTCCTACTTTGTGTAATTTTCAATCTTATAGATATTCTTCAATTCCATTCAAAATATGAGGAGGAAAAAAAGTAAGTTAAACAAACATAAAATGCTTTGTAGAAATAATAGGAATAAGATGTTTGGGGTTGAATTACACTAACCAAAAAGATATGCAGAAGTTCTAACCCCTAGTGTGAACCTATTTGGAAACAGGGTCTTAGTTGTTGTAATCAGTTAATCCTTGGTTATAGAGAAATAGGTCTGGCCTAACCCAATAAGACTATTGTCCTTATAAAAACAGTAAAAACAGAAGAAGAGATACACAAACTGAAGAAAGATGGCTATGTAAAGACAGTTAATGGACAAAGATTGGAGTAATGCTACTACAAGTCAATGGACACCAAGGAATATAAGAAATTACAAGAGGCAAAAATTAATCTTGCCTTAAAATCTTCAAAGAGAACACCACCAGTCCAAGTCCTTGATTTCAGACTTCTAGCTTCCAGAACTTTGAGGTAATAAGTTTCTCCTATGTCAAGTCATTTACTTAATGATAATTTGTTAGAGCAGCCCTAGGAAGCCAATAAATTGGAAAAGAAATAATGAAGATTCAAGTGACAATTACTAAGCTACAAAATGAAAAAGCTATAAAAAGAGTCAATTAATCCTCAAAATACATCATAAAATATGGTAAATGACAAATATTTTGTTTAACAAAACAAAACAAACAAGTTGTAGAAAAAAAAATAAAATTGGAAATTAAAGAGGAGACTGCCCTTCTAGAAATTTAAAGAAATGCAAGGGAAAGCTATGAACAACTGTCTGCCAATAAATTTTATAACTAAGATGAAACTGAAAATTTCCAAGAAGGTCACAAATTACCAAAATGACTGAAGAAGCAACATAAATATGAGTATAACTTTAACAGGTAAATAAATTTAGTTAGTATTTTTTAAATATCCCCACAAATGAAAACCTATGTTCAGTGGACTTAACTGGTAAATTTCATCAAACATTTTTAAAGGAGAAATAATATAAATCCTCCACAATCTCTTTTGATACAACACTTTCCAACTCATTCTATGAGACAGGTGTTACACACACAGATACCAAAACCAACAAATAGCATCAGAAGAAAATAAAACTACACATCTGTAATGAAGACGTATGTAAAAATTTTCAAAAAAATTAGCAAATCAAATCCAGGAACATATTTAAAAAATGGTAACATGCTATGATCAAGTGGGATTCATCCAGGAAGCAAGATTGGTTTTGCATACAAATACAATTATGCTATTAGCCCATGTCCAATTACATAGAATCACCTCATGGGTGCACAAAAGCATTTGGCAAAATCCAATACCCACTCAAATGAAAAACTCTTTACAATGTTTGAATAAAAGGAAACTTCCTCAACCTTATAATGGACATCTATGAAAATTTTAAATCAAATGTTTTTCTTAATGGTAAAAACTGAGTGTCTCCTTAAAAGCTGGAATAAGACAAAGATATCCACTCTTGCTTCTTCTTTTCAATATCATAATGTAGGTTCTAGCCAATGTAATCATGCAAGGAAAGTAAATGCAAGACATTCCACAAAGCTGAGGTGGGGCTTCTTGTTCACAGGGGGAACTATCAAGGCAAGTAATCAAGTCCCATCAGGTCAGACCCCCTCCAAGACTGAAACCCAAAGGGAACACAAAAGCAGGCATGTAAGCTTTATGGTGACACTTTGGTCTACTGGTGAATGGAAGAGGGTGAAAGGCAGCAATGAAGATTTGGACTGAATTCGACCATGTTCCATAGACTCCCGTCGACCTGGAGTTGAGAGAGAGAGAAGAGGAAGGGCTGGTTGGTCTGAGGTGTGGTGAGACCTGAGGACTCCTAAGCCCACGGACAAGGACATAGCCACAGAGGGCTAGAGTCGAGAGTGAAGCGTCCAGCTGATATGAAGGGAGGGGAGATTCACAAGAATGCCCAAATTTGTAGATAATTCCCATTTGACCTGCAAGGTCAGCAGTTCAAGCTCACCAGTCGCTCCTCAGAAGCCCTATATAGGATCTCTATTGATCAAAACCAACTTGCAGCACTTATCAACAACCCATTTGAGCAAGTTTTGATGGCTTGATGATCAGAACTCCACTACAGGAAGATAAAGAAATTTGATAAAGGAAACAAGTGTAAATTGCTACAATTTGATGAACTTGACCTATACTTATGTAGTAGATCACCAACCGAGAGGGAAGGTGTCTTTACATCAAATATCCAACATATCCCCTCTGTAAACAAGGTTGACTGGGATGAGCAATTTAGACATTAACTACCTAAAATGGGGGAGGGGGAAGCTATATAGGCACGAAGTGGCTGACTTAACAAGTTTTCAAGAGGGAGTTTAATTTCAGGGTGGGGAAGGGGGATGTAGAATCCCCCATGGAATAGTTGTCATCTTGTCTAGATGGGTCTGGTGAAAGGAGATCACAATTAAGATTCTTATGATTCAATAGTGAATAATTGTTATGACTAATTGCAATTGTTACAACTGTAAAGGTAGAAGTTTTGTAACATAAAGGGGGGAGTTGTTAATCTTACATTCCAGGAATAGAGGACCCTAGGACCATCAAGGGAGAAGATATGTACCATTGATTTAATTCTGACTCATAGTGACTCTATATAGGATAGAATTGCTGTCAAATGCCATTGAATCGGTTCCAAGTCATAGCAACCTTGTTCAGGGATTTCTGAGGAGTGGCTCATGGGTTTGAACCACCGACCTTACAACTCAAACTGATCTTGCAGTCCAGCACATTATCCTGCAATGTTACACCAGAAGTCTGTAGGATAGCATAGAACGATCCTATAGGGTTTCCTAGACTAAAGTCTTTACAGGAGTAAATTGCCAGACTTTCTTTTGCATAGTGGCATGTGGGTACAAACTCCTGACCATTTGGTTAGTACTTAAGTGCTTAACCATTGTACTACTAGGACACCTTAAAAATATAAACAGTAAATTTAACCAAAAAAGTTATGTAGGACTCATAAACTAAAAATTACTAAATTTTGCTAAGAAAAAAAAAAATATATATAAATTAATGAAGAGACATTACTTACATCTGAGGATCCTAAGATTCAGTATTGTTAAGATTCTACTTCTAAATTGATATATAGGTCAGTGTAATTCTTCTCAAAATTTCAGCAAATATATCCTATATATTAAGTTAAAATATAGACATCTAGAATAGACAAAAACATTTTTAAAAAGAAGAAAGGAGACTTTCATTTCACAATTTCAAACCTTATTGTAAGGATACAAATATAATGACAGTGGGGTTCTGACATAAGATTGATACACAGATCAATGGAACAGAATTTGAAGACCAAAAATAAATCCTTATATTTATAGTCAACTGCTTTTTTGACAATAGTGTCAAACGAATTATTTGAGGAAAGGGCAGTCTGTTCAACAAACGGTGCAGGGATAACTGTCAATTAGTATGTAGAAAGATGATCATCTCCTTTCTTACACAAAATATTAACTCACAGTGTTTGTTCTTGCTCTTGTTAAGTTCAATTGGGTCAATTCCAATACATAGCAACCCTGTATAGGTGAGCTTCAACCACGGACCTTGCGTTTTAAACCAAATTTTCAGTCGTGCGCATTAACTAACAGTGCCACATCAGGACTTCAACTCAAAATGTAGCACTTTGAGTTAATATGCATATTATATAATAGAGTCCAATATACATTGGCATAGAAAAAAATAAAACTTTTACAAGAAAATATATAGACGCAAACTGCTCCATCCTTGTCCTGTGAAACTGCTGGTGGTTTCAAACCACCAATCTATTGGTTAGCATTCAAGCACTTAACCACTGCATCACCAGGACTCTCATTTACAACATACATACAGAGTTCAATATGCAAAAATTACAGAGTTCAATATGAAAAAAAAATAGATACAATTGTTGGGCCATTCACGGTTTTATTAGAGACTTTGAGACAAGAAAACTGTCATATGTGGTAACACTTGTTTTGCTTTATGATAATCTAATATCTATAAACTTGAGTTATTTGAACCCAGAAATCTTCATTCATAAATCACTACTATTACACTGGTGTGGCAGTATAGGATAAGCACCAACTGCTAACAACAAGGTTTTAGTTCAAATCCACTAGCCACTCCTCAGAAACCATACAGAGGGTCGTTATGAGTCAGAGCCTACTCAATGGTATTTAATGGCAAAAACATAATTATCTACATAAAATAACTCACATAATCAGGTTTTCATAAAATAACTGATTTGTAAATGCTTAAGAGAGAGCATATTTTATATTTTATTCTATTTGTTGTTGTTGTTAAGTGCCGTCGAGTCGGTTCCAACCCATAGCGACCCTGTACAGGGTTTCCGAGGGTGTAAATCTTTACAGGAGTAGAAA
>NW_006409167.1:95522-101034 GCF_000296735.1 Chrysochloris asiatica
ACCTTAAGGTTCGCAGTCCGATTCGTAGCCACTACGCTACCAGAGCTCCTTAGCATATAAATTAAAGTGAATTTCAGAATATTAGGCACAAGTTCATCCCACCACAGTGAGTCTACGATCTGTGTTATAAAGGAGTACTGATGTAAAAAAGTATAACATGGTTATATCAGTATCATTTAGTACATTTTCAAAGGGTGTCATGTTCCATATAAAACTTGATAACATGCATCTTCTCTGAAAACAAAAACTATATAGTTAGTAGAGGAGGAGGACAAGGCAAAGGAGTCTTACATGGAATAAAAAGAAAAGAAAGAGAAACAGAAGGAAATATTTTACAGAACGCAAGGAGATACTTTCAACAATGAATACACATTACATGCAATACACATTCTTCTCCAGTGTGCATCATGGAACTTTTTCCAGAATTGACCATGTGTTAGGTCACAAGGCAAGCCTCCATAAATTTACAAACTTCAAAATTGAACAGAGCATCTTCTCAGACCACAATGCTATAAAACTAGAAATCAACATTAAGAAAACTAAGGAAATAAAGTCGAATACATGGAAACTGAACAACACCCTGCTGAAAAGGGACTGGGTAAAGGAAGAAATTAACCATGAATTCACAAAGTTCCTAGAAACAAACGAGAATGAAAATACAACATACCCCAAATCTTTGGGACATGGTGAAAACAGTGCTGAGAGTACAAATTTTTGCGATAAATGCGCACATCCAAAAAGAGGAAAGAACCATAATTAACACACTAACATAGCATCTTCAACAATTATAAGCAGACCAGCAGAGGGAACTTACAGTCACCAAAAGAAAGGAAATAATAAAGAAAGAGAAGAAATAAATGAGATGGAAAACTGAAAAACTATTGAAAAAATCAACAGGACAAGAAGCTGGTTCTTTGAAAGGATTAATAAAATTGACAAACCATTGGCAAAACTAACAAAAGAGGGAGAGGACACAAATAACTCACATTAGAAAGCACACAGACAATGTCACAATGGAACCAAACGAAATGAAAAGGAAAATAACAGAATACCATGAAGAGTTGTACTCCAAAACTTTGAAAACTTAGAAGAGATGCATATATTTCTAGAAAAACATGACCTACCTAAACTTACTCAGAATGAAGTAGAAAACTTGAACAAACCCATAACAAAAGAAGAAATTGATCAGGTCATCAAAAAACTCTCAACCAACAAAAGTCCAGGCCCAGATGGCTTCACTGTTGTGTTCTACCAAGCATTCAGGGAAGAACTGTCACCAAATCTACTCAAATTATTCCAGAATATAGAAGAGGATGGAATACTCCCTAATACTTTTTATGAAGCAAGCATAACCCTCATACCAAAACCAGGGAAGGATATTACTAAAAAACAAACTATAGATCAATATCCCTCATGAACATAGATGCAAAAATTCTCAACAAAATCCTAGCCAACAGAATCCAACAGCACATCAAAAAAATAATACATCATGACTAAGTGGGTTTCATAAAAGGGATGCAAGAATGGTTCAACATCAGGAAAACAATCAATGTAATCCACCACATAAATAAGAAAAAGGAAAAGAACCACATGATCATATCAATTGATGCAGAAAAGACATTTGACAAAATCCAACATCCATTCCTGATAAAAACACTCAACAAAGCAGGAATTGAAGGGAAATTCCTCAACATAATCAAGAGCATATATACAAAACCAAAAGCCTACATCAGTCTCAATGGAGAGAAACTGAAAGCCTTCCCTCTGCAAACAAGAAACAGACAAGGATGCCCTTTATCACCACTCCTATTCAATATTGTGCTGGAAGTTTTAGCCAGAGCTATACGGCACGATAGAGAAATTAAAGGCATCCAAATTGGCAAAGAGAAAGTAAAACTCTCTTTTTTTGCAGACAATATGTTCCTATACATAGAAAACCCCAAAGATTCAGTAAAAAAGCTACAAGACCTCATCAGAAGATTCAGCAAAGTGGCAGGGTATAATATCAACATACAAAATTCAGTTGGTTTTCTCTATAGCAACAACGATAGCACTGAAATGGGCATTAGGAAAGCAATACCATTTACAATAGCCACCCAAAGGATGAAGTATTTAGGAATAAATGTAACCAGAGAAACAAAGGACTTATACAAAGAAAATTACAAAACACTACTACAAGAGCTCTGGAGGGGTAGTGGTTACGAATTGGGCTGCAAACCTCAAGATCAGCAGTTTGAAACTACCAGCTGTTCCACAGCAGAAAGATGAGACTTTCTGCTCCCATAAAGATTTACAGCCTTGGAAACCCTGTACAGGGTCGCTATGAGTTGGAAGCAACTCCATGGCGCAAAACAACACAACAACTACAAGAAACCAAAAGAGACCTACAGAAGTGGAAGAACATACCATGTTCCTGGATAGGAAGACTCAACATCGTGAAAATGTCAGTACTGCCCAAAACAATTTACACATACAATGCAATCCCAATCCAGATTCCAACAACATTCTTCAAAGAGATGGAAATGACAATTACTAACTTTGTGTGGAAAAGAAATAGACCCAGGATGTGCAAAGCACTGCTTAAGAAGAAGAACAACGTTGGAGGTCTCACACTTCCCAATTTCAAAATTTACTACATGGCTACAGTGGTCAAAACAGCCTGGTGCTGGTACAGTGAAAGATACATTGATCAATGGAACAGAATAGAGAATCCAGAAATTAACCCAACCACATACAGCCAAATGATTTTTGACAAAGTTCCAAGGCATATTGCATGGGGAGGAGATAGTCTCTTTTTAACAAATGGTGTTGGCAGAACTGGAAAGTGATATACAAAAGACTGAAACAAGACCTTTGCCTCACACCCTATACAAAAATGAACTCAGCATGGATTAAAGATCTAAATGTGAATCCCAAAATTATGAAGGGAATCAATGAAAAAATAGGGACAAATGTGAGGGCACCAATTCAGGGCATACACTGACTACCAAAAATTTTGGAAACTACATAAACAAAAATAGACAAAATAGATGAGTGGGACATCCTAAAATTTTTAAATTTATGTGCATCAAAAGACTTCACCAAAAGAGTAAAAAGGGAACCCACAGAATTCGGAAGAATCTTTTGCAACAACACATCACATAAGGGACTGATTTCTAAAATATATAGGTAACTACAACAACTCTACAAGAAAAAGACAAATAACTCAATTAAAAAATGGACACAGGACATGAACAGACCACTTCACCAAGGAGGCGATCTGAGCAGCCAACAAACATATGAAGAAATGTTCATGATCCCTACCCATCAGAGAAATGCAAATAAAAACAACAATGAGATATCATCTCACACCAGCAATAACAGCAAAGATCAAAAAAACAGAGGACAACAAAATGCTGGCGTGGATGAGGAGAGACTGGGACACTCCTGCATTGCTGGAGGGACTGCAAAATGGTCCAACCTCTCTGGAAAGCAATATGGCGCTTCCTCAGAAGGTTGGAAATAGAAATACCTTATGACCCAGCAATGCCTCTACTTGGTATTTACCCAAGAAATATGAGCTATAACACGAGTAGATATATGCACACCAATTTCATAGCAGCACTATTTACAATAGCAAAAAAATGGAGACAACCAAAATGCCCATCAATTGAAGAATGGATAAACAAACTGTGGTACATGCACATAATGGAATATTACGCTACCTTGTAGAACAAAAAGGAAGCTGCAAGCCATTGCATAACATGGATGAACCTTGAGGACATTATGCCGAGTGAAATTAGTCAGTCACAAAAGGAGAAATACTAAGAAATAGATAATATTAAATACTAAGAAAAAGAACCCACCAAAAGTGGGGGGGATTTACATATATAAGCGCTGATCACTGGTATGTGTGGGATGAGAGGTGGGGAGGGAGGGAGTGGAAGAAAGAGCACAGGGTAGGGAATAGACACTGGAAGTCCTGGGAGCTGGGGTGGGGGAGGGAAGAGAGAAGAACAAGGTGGACGGAGATGGCTGGGCAGGTTCACATGGGCTAGGTGGGACAGAGGTAAATGATGATGTATACACAACCCTTAAATAACAGGGCTTCAAGATATAGGCTTTGAGGCATGGCTTGAACGAGGAGAATATGGGGAATAATGTTAGGATGTGTGACTGTCTTTTGAATCTTGGTCTCCCTTACCTACCATTGTGAATTAGACACTTGGGGAGAGGGGATAGCCAGAATCATCACAACAAAAAACATGTCAGCCTATAACTAACTGGAATACCTTGGTGGGGGAGGGGGTGCTGGAAACTGTCCAGACCCAAAATGGTGGTGGGGGCGCTGTGATGGTATGGACAGATGAAGTGGCTGGGGACATGGGACTCAGGGAGGAAGAGGAGCTGTTTGCTGACAACTGGGGGTGGGGGGTGCGGGCCTGTAGGGTGTATCCTTTGGTTATTTGATGATGCACAGAGAGGATTGTAATCATTGCAATGAAATGAAATACGATAGGATGAATGTGAAGCTGAAGTGGGACAGAGGCAAATAATGATGTATGCAAAACCGCAAAACAACAGGGCTCTGGGATACAGAAATTGAGACACGGTTTGGATGGGGAAAAGGGGGGTGGGGGATAATGTTAAGATGCTTAGCTGTCTGTTGAATCTTGGTTTCCCTGGCATACAACTATGAAATAGACATTGGAGGGGGATAGAAAGGAATAGCCAGAAATACCACCATAGAAAGCTTGTAGCCCATCTTCTGCCTATAACTGATTGGAATACCTAAAATGGGGCTACAACATGCCCAGAGATGGAGGCTTCCTGTGGAGCCTCTGCATTACAGAAGACCATAGATGGAATTCTGAACAGCATCCAGAATCTTCTGCAGGGAAATTTCCACTTGAAAGGACAAGCAGACCAGCCTGGAGTGGCCAGAAGAACAGAAGATACTTCTTGAAAGAAAGACTGACAGGAAAAATACAAAATAAGATAGGCAAGCCGACTGATTACTGCAAGAACAAGCAAGTGGCTCACCCAGGAAACATCAAGGCAAGTGGTCAGGTACACCTCAGAACAAACTCCCTTCTAAAACTAAGACTCAGTGGGAATACACGCTCTGATTGGTGACCACGCTTATCACTGATAAGGGGAAGAGAGGGAACAATAGCAATGAAGTTGCGAGCTAAGCCCTACAATACTCAATAGACTCCTGTGAACCTGTATGGAGACCTGGTTGGGCAGCAGTGTGGCAAGTCCAAGGGGACTGTTGGACCCAGAGTCAGCAACATAGCCACAGAGGACTAGAGTGGAGAGTAAGGCGTCCAGCTGATAAGAAGAGAGGGCATATGCATAAGAATACTCACACTTGCACATAATACACACTTGACCTGTCTTCAATGACTGGATGATCAGAGCTCAACCAGTAGAAGAAAGAAGAGGGAAAAAAGAATAATCTGATACAATTTGATGAACTTGACCTATACCTATGGAAGCAGTAACTCAAAAGAGTGAACAAATCTTCACA
>NW_006409167.1:104829-106198 GCF_000296735.1 Chrysochloris asiatica
TTCCACGGTCATTTTAACCTTTTGAGAGAGTAAACATTGTATTTAATATTACAGCAAAAGTGAGCTTGGATCCAGAAACAGCTCATCCTAACCTCCTCTTGTCTGAAGACAGACGATGTGTAACTTGGGGACAGATGCATGAAGATCTACCTGATAACCCAGAAAGATTTATTTCCCTTCCCTGTGTACTGAGTCAGCAGGTCTTCACCTCAGGAAAGTGTTATTGGGAGGTAGAGATTGGGAACAATGGAGCGTGGGACCTGGGAATTTGCAGAAATAATGTGATAAGGAAGGGGAGAGTTATCATAAAACCTGAGGATGGTTTCTGGGCCATCAGGTTTTATAAGAATGAGTACTGGGCACTCACTTCTCCAGAAACACAACTTACTCTAAAAGAGCAACCTGCCAGGGTATGCATTTTTTTAGACTATGATGATGGATGTATCTCATTCTATAACATGACAGATAATTTCCACATTTATACCTTCAAACGGTGCCCCTTCTATGGGTCCTTAAAGTCACTGTTCAGGCTTTGGTCTGATGATTCAGGATGCCTGACCATCTTGTCCAATTAGTAAATTAGTATAAGTGATGATAATCCTCACCAAATTCTCATTCCTGTCCTGAGGACATCATATCATCTGCCAGTCAATAAGGATTGATGCATCTAATCAGAGGGTGAATTCTCATATTTCAGAAGTGAAGTATTTTTCTCATTTTCTCATGTTTTATTCTTGCCATTTTATCTCCCATGTAAATTGGCTCCCAAAAGCAAGGTGCAGAGTGCCAAAGTGTGTGTTCCTAGTGATATGCTTGTTTAATAGAGAGACAAAGCAGCAGAGCACCATAGGCCCATGGACTGAGAAAGGCAGTGAGCCTGCAGACAGGAGGCTGGCTTATAAAATGTGCCCTTTGAACATTTAAACAGATATATATTTTCAATGTGGTATGAGTGTATCACAAAAAAAAGAGAGAGAGAGAAAGGCAATAGAGGTAAATATGTTAGCTGATGGTGGCTCGAGGGGATTGTAATCATTATAATGATTTGTTAAATGTTAAACTGTTATTCTGCCCTGTAAACCAACATTCACACAACTCACAATAAAAGCTTAAAAAAACTAACAAGAATATTTACATTTTTGTTATAGTTTATATAGCAGTATAGTATGTTTAGTGTAATATAATAAACATATACTGTGTATGTCACATTAATGTATATAATCTATTATCAGTGAAAAAGCACATAAAGAGCTAGTGCCTATGATTGTCTAGATACAGCTTTAAGTTCTTGAATATTGGACAAGGATAAGAATTAGGAACATTAACTTTTTATTGATGTTCTTTTGTGTCTTTGGTTTTTATACTATGC
>NW_006409167.1:106418-108505 GCF_000296735.1 Chrysochloris asiatica
TTACAAATTTTAACACAAGTATAGATTCATATAACCATTATTGCAATCAAAGCACATAAAAGTTCCATTCTTCAAACTCACTCATGCTATTTTTCCCTTTGTAATTCAACCTTCAAATCAAACCCATTGTCATTTGGCAAATGATTACTGCCCTCCATACTGTTTTCAAAGCTGTGAAAGTGGAATGCCATGTCTCTTTTTAAAGGTATTTCTGGGTGGTATGAACCACCAATCTTTGGATTAGTACTCAAGTCACCAAGTGACTCTCTTTGTAGTCCAACCCTCCTCAGACTAATAAATTCATAATAATTGATCAAATTTCTGTCCCTGTAGTTTTGCTATTTTCCAGAATGTCATAAAAAGGAATCTCACAATATGCATTCTTTTGATTATGGCTTCTTTCACACAGAATAAGGTTTTTATAGTCATCTACTTTAATATGGAAGGCACACTGGTAGCTTAAAGATTATGAGTCAGGCTGCTAACCTCAAGGTAAGCATTTTGAAACTATCAGCCATTCCGCAGAAGATGAAGCTTTATGCTCCTCAAAAGATTTACAGCTTTGGAAACCCTATACAGAGTTGCTCTGAGTTGGAACCAACTCCACAGCATACCACCACCACTTTAATATGGATATTAAAATGTTATTCTCCATTTTTGATGAGTAGTATTCCATTGAATGTATATGCTACAGTTTATTTTTCAATTCGCCTACTGAAACAAATGATAAGACTAGGTTCAGCTTTATAAAAAACTGTCAAATTTTTCCTGAGTAGCTGACGACTGTGAAATTCCACTAATAATATTCCATATCCTCACCATGAATCATTGGTCTACATCCTCAGTAAAAATATTAAATTAAATATCTCTATTTTGTTTCAATTTGAATTGCTCTAATGGTTAATGGAATCCTAGTGTGGTGCTATAGGATAATGCACTAGACTACAAGGTCTGTTTGAACCACGGGGTCAGCAGTTCAAACTCACCAGCCACTCCTAGGAAACCCCATATATACAGGGTCGCTGTGGGTTGGAACCAACTGGGTGGCACTTAGCAACAACAATCGTTCATGATGACAAGCCATTTTTAGGTCTTTATTTGGTATTCGTATATTTTGTCTAATTTCTTTGAGCTGTGGGTGTATGTGCAAATATTTTATTCTAGTTTGAAGCTTGTCGTTTCATTGTCCTGAGAGTGCTTTTATTTTTTTTTTCTTTTTGTATAGGCATATCCAATTGTTGCGACACAATTTCTTGAAAGATAATCCTTTGTCCATTGAATTGCTTTTGCTTCTTTGTCAAAAATCACTTGAGCTGATGAGTATTTCAGGTCTCTTTAGTCTGGTCCATAAATCTATGACCTATTCTTTCTGCAATATCACTGTTTGTCTCCTAGCATAAAATTTGAAATTAGATTGTCTGTATGTAAGGAGCTCTGGTAGTGAGGGGTTACAAATCGGACTGCAAACAGTAAGGTCAGCAGTTCAAAACTACCAGCTGTTCCACAGGAGAAAGATGAGGCTTTCTGCTCCCATAAAGATTTACAGCCTCGGAAACCCTGTACAGGGTTGTTATGAGTCAAAACCAACTCAATGGCACATAACCACCACCACCGTATGTATGGCACTGCAGGTTAATGCATTGGACAGCAAAGTAGTTTGAACCGCAAAGTTGGTGGTACAAGTTCACCAGCCACTCCTTGGAAACTCTATACAGGGTAGCTATGGGTCAGAGCCAACTCAACAGCACTTAATAACAACAACAACACACATATATATAGGAACATGATGGCTCCATATGATAAGCACTGGCCTATCAATCACAAGGTCCACAATTCAAGTGTACCACCCACTCTCAGAGAGATATAAAGGAGCGAAGGCTGTGAGTCTGAACAAATCGATGACACTTTAAACAACATATATATAAATGAGTTGAAAGATACGGTATAGATTAAACACAGGTGCAATCAAATGACAACAGAATTCTGTGGTCATTTGATTGCACCTGTGTTTAATCTATACAGTATCTTTCAATTCAATTATACAGTATATTTCACAGCTATATATATATACAAGGAGCTCTGGTAGC
>NW_006409167.1:108605-116680 GCF_000296735.1 Chrysochloris asiatica
TCGAAACTACCAGCTGTTCCGCGGGAGAAAGATGAGGCTTTCTGCTCCCGTAAAGATTTACAGCCTCGGAAACTCTGTACAGGGTCGCTATGAGGCGGAACCGACTCCACGGCACATAACAACAACAACAACAACATATATATACAGTATATATAGCTCTTCTTTCAGCTGTTTTACCAGAGTTTAAGTACCGTACAAAAAATGTGTAATATTTTAACTTAAATATTTCATGTCATGGAGATATGATAGGTGATGTCCTGGTGTGGTGCTGTAGGATAGGCACTGGACTTCGAAATGCGGGCCACGAACTGATCCTCAAAAATTCTATACAGGGTGGCTATGAGTTGAAACTCCTTGACAACACTTAACAACAGCAATGGCAATTCTTAAAAGTATTAGTTTCTGATTTTTCATTACTGAATTATAGAAATATAATTGTCTTTTCAATGTTTGCATCTTACAACACTGAAAACTTCATTATCATTTCAAGGAATATTGTTGTACATTTTAGTTGAGGTTTCTTTGCATATGTTATTGGCTAGTGAGGTCACACTGGAGTACAATGAGCTCTAATACTAATTCTTTCTAAATAATATCTTACGAAAGAGAACAGATGTGGAAACAATTCACACACAGGGAAAACCAGCACTGAAAATTTGTCTAAAGCCAAGGAACACCAGCAAACATCCAGGGCTACTAGATAATGAAAAAGATAGTACCCTAGAATCAACAGAGAAACAACAAAGCTCTGCTGACACCCTGAACTTCTAGCCTCAAGAACTGTGAAAAAATAAATTTCTGTTATTTAAAGCCACATACTTTGAGGTATTTTGTTATGACAGTCCTAGGAAAGTAAAATATTACCATATCAATAGCATAAAGGACCAAGCACTTGATCATCTCAATTAAAAAAAACAAACAAACAAAAAACAAAAACAACACTTGACAAAATCTAAAAGCACTATTATAAAAGCAAAAAATTAGAAATAGAAGGAAAAGTCCTCAACCTGATAGAGGGCATCTAGGAAAGTCCCAGAGTTAATATCATACTTAATTGTTAAAGAGTGAACATTTCTCCTTAAGATCAAGAGTGCAATGGCTACTCTTATGACTTCCATTTAGCATTTTACTAGGAAACAATCAGACAAGACAAAGATTTGAAAATCTCTATTCATATATGACATTAAACAGAAAAAATCCTAAGGAATTACAAAAACAAAAAGATGCATATATTTTTAGCTAATAAACTAGCTCAACAATGTTACAGGATGCAAGGTCAATATATACAAATAAATGTATTTGTTGTTATGTGCCATCCAGTCAGTTCCAACTCATAGTGACCCTATATAGGGTTTCTGAGGAGCAGATGGTGAATTTGAACCACAGCCTTTGTGGTTCAAACCAACCTTGAGGTCCACTGCATTATCCCAAAGCATCACACCAGGATTCCAATATATTATTATACATTAGCAATGAACACATTTGTCAGTTATTTATCATGATAGCTTATATGTTGCTATGCTGCTAGAAGTTATGTGATAAATACTCAAATACTAGTAGAGTCACCAATGATAGATAAATTTCAGCAGAGTTTCCAGAGTAAAATAAATTAGCATTCTTCCTAATTGGCAAATATTAGCTAATTAAATATTACTTCAGAATATTAGCTCATTAAATCCTATGGCTCAATGAAACGATATACGATAGGATGAATGTAAAGCTAATGTTCTCCCATGTAAACTATCACATAATTCACAATAAAACATTAAAAAAAAAAATCTATGGCTTACAAGATATTACTGTCTGATACAGTGCTGGAAGATGACTTCCCTGGTTGGAAGGCACTCAAAATACACAATGGCCTCAACAATGGAATAGAGCATACCGATGATAATTTGTAACAGCATTGGTAACATTTTGTTCTCTTGTACATGTATTTGAGTTAAAATTGACTCAGGCACAACTAACATCAACAATGATAAATCTTAAAATAATGCTAACAAATTAACTGTGTTTAAGATTTTATAAGAAGAATAGAATAGGGATAAATGTAATAAGACTTTTACACTGAAAACTACAAGTCATATTTGAGAAAATTTAATGAAAAATCTTAAAATAATTGTTAACAAATCAGCTGTGTTTAAGATTTAATAATAAGAAGAAAATAAGAATGAATGTAATAAGACTTGTATGTTGTAAACTACAAGTCATATTTGAGAAAATTTAAAGATCTAAGTAGGTGAAAATCATTCTATTTTCATAAATAATAAGACAGTATTATTAAGACGAAAACTCCCCCATAATCGATATATAGATCAGTGCAATCTTTGTCAAATTCTCAGCTAGTATATTTACAAAAATTTAAAAGTTAATCTTAAAATTCTGAGGGAATTTCAAGTGACTCAGAAGAGTCAAAATAATCCTAATATAGAAGACTAAAATTGGAGGATTCACATTTCCCAATTTCAACACATACTTACAAAGCTGTAATGATAAAGATAGTGTGTATGGCAAAGCTTCAGTAATCAAAAAGTATGGTATATCATATAGATCAAAAGAACATAATTGATAGTTCAAAAATAAGCCTATATATTTATAGTTAACAGATATTTAAGAGATACTAAGATCATCCAATGGGAAATAGAAATCTTTCAACAAATGGTACTAAGACAGCTTGTTATCTATGTGATAAAGAATTAATTTGGATCCTATCACAATTTTTATACAGAAATTAACTTACAAAAGATGATTTTAAAAAAAAACGACTGGGATGCGCTGGGGTCCAACCTCCTCTGACTTCACCAGGGAGAGGAAGGGAATCAACATCAGCATCATCCCAAGGATGATTGGTCAGACTGCATCCATCCTCCAACCATTTCACCAATTCTGACACCAACCATCCCTCCCGCAACACTCTCTGCTTCTCTGCTGTGTTCAATAATTCATTGCAGCACAGAACACAGAGAATATATTCATGATTTCATGTTTTATTAGGGAAGTTAATTGTTTGTAAAATTTTTATAATCACTATTCGGGGTCAAAAATGCTTAAGGCATACTTCTTTCAGTCAAGAAGCCTCTTCTCAGATGTGCCCACAGACAGGCTGCTCTCTGTCCTGCAGCCCCTTCGTCTGGCCTCTGCTTTTCTTGAGCAACGTTGTAAAGCTAATTTAGGGATGCTGATAAATGCTCCAAGAGCACTTCACTCTACTATAACCCTCAGCATGAAGGCATTTAGCTCTAGATCCATGAATCAGCAAACCTAGTTCTCTAATTAAATCTCCTGCCTGAAGGTATTCAGCTATAGGCCAAAAATTCCACTGCTCTGACTCATGTTCTGACTCTTGGTTCTGCTGCTTCTACTCCTCTGCTGCCACAACTCTATATTCTGAGCCAAGGAGGTTCATTGTGCAGTTATCTCAGGGTCCAAATGATGTGCTCCACTCCTGGGTCTTCTTTCTTGTTGATAGTGTGATTCCCCCATTCCTGTTCCTAAGATGACTCATTTTAAACTCACTTCAGACTTCCAAGTTTTACAATCACAATTAGCCAGTTAATGAACATTCACAATTAAATCATATCATCATATCAGCATCTTCTCCCACCTGAACATACCAAGAACCATCAGGGAAAAAATGTACAGAGTTACAAAGACTATGAGTAGAAGATGAATATAAAGTGATTTACTACACTACAGGCTGCTTCTTTACTCTTCTAGCTATTTTCTCTTTTATACTTGAAGGATTAACTTTCCCCATTAAAATTTCTAAAATGCTTGTCCCTGTTGCTGTGTGTCAGAACCGACTTGATGGCACTTAGTAACAATGATAAACCTAGTCCTGGTAAAGTACAGTAGAATATGCACTAGATTGCTAACCCCAAGGTTGATGGTTCAAATCACCCAGTTGCTCCTTGGAAACTTTATACAGGGTTGGTCACTATAAGCAAATAATACAAGAAACTGGATTATATGAAGAAGAACATGGCATCAGAACTGGAGGAAGACTTAATAACAACCTGTGATATGCAAATGATACAACTGTGGTTGCTGAAAGTGAAGAGGATTTAAAATATGTACAGATGAAATTCAAAGACCACATCCTTTGGTATGGATTTAACCTAAATGTAAAGAAAACAAAAATCCTCACCACTGGACCAATAAATAACATCATGATAAATGGAGAAAAGATAGATGCTGTGAAAGTCTTCATTTTGCTTAGCTCCACCATCAACAATCATGGAAACAACAATCAAGAATTCAAATCATGTATTGCATTAGGCAAATCTGCTGCACAAAACCACTTTAAAACATTTAAAAATAAAGATGTCAGTTTGAGGACTAAGGTGTGCCTGACCCAAGTCATGGTATTTTTGGTAGCCTCATATGCCTATGAAAGTTGGATGATGAATAAAAAGACTATAGAAGAATTGATGCATTTGAGTTATGGTGTTTGAGAAGAATATTAAAAGTACAATAGAATGCCAGAATAACAAATAAATCTGTGTTGGATGAAGTATAGACAGAATGCTCCTTAGAAGCCAAGATGGCCATACTTTATCTCTCATACTTTGGATATATTATCAGGAGGGATCAATCCCTGGAGAAACATATCATGTTTGGTAAAGTGTTATTAAGTTGTTAAGTACTGTGGAGTCAGTTCCACCTCATGGTGACCCTGCACAGGGTTTCCGAGGCTATAAATCTTTATGGGAGCAGAATGCCTCATCTTTCTCCAGCAGAATTGCTGGTAGTTTCAAACTGCTGACCTTGAGGTTGGCAGCCCAATTCGTAACCACTATGCTACCAGAGCACCTTTCGTAAAATGTTGTTGTTATTATGTGCCATGGAGTTGGTTCCAATTCATAGCAACCCTGTACAGGGTTTCAGAGGCTGTAAACCTTTACAGGAGCAGAACGCCTCAGCTTTCTCCTGAGGATGAGCTGGCAATTTCAAACTGCTGACCTTGTGGTTCACAGCCTGATTTGTAACCACTATGCTACCAGAGCTCCTTGGTAAAGTATAGGATCAGTAAAAAAAAAAAAAAGAGGGAGTCCCCTGATGGGATGGATTGTCACAATGGCAGCAGCAATGGGCCCAAGCATAGCAATCTTTGTGAGGTTGGTACAGGACCAGAAAGTGTTTCATTCTGTTGTGCATAGGATTGCTGTGATTCAGAACCAACTCAATGGCACTTAACAACAACAACATGAGTTGGAACTGACTCAACAGCACTTAGCAACAGCAACAACATCAAACTAGTACTCTAAGAAGAGAAGCATGTTTCTTGATCTAAAGAATCTTCTATTTCCATTGGAAATATTCATAAGCAAAGTCTTCACATTCATGAGCAAAGTCCAGTCCATAGCAAGCCATCAGATTTCAGCAAATTACATCAGTTTGCAATCTCACACATTTCTCTTCATTCTACTGGTTTCTGGTAAATTCAGCCCTGAATTCCAAGCTAGGTCAAATGGGTACCAGCTACAAGCTACACACATCTCCTTGAAATTCAGGCCAGCAGGCTACTACTTCTTACCCGCTCTAATCCTTAGGCCCCCAGCAGAAGTTTGCACATCTCCTTGAACTTCAGACCAGTCAGCCTATCCTCTCCTCTCTCATCTTGTCTCTTCATTGCTGTATTTCCTCCCATTTCCACTCATTAAGTTGACTCAAGTGATTACCACAATGAATATACCAGATTGTCTGTTTGTTGTCTCCCTCAAAAATTCAGTCCTAGAAGGGTATTCTCTGGTGGGTACAGACGTTCCAGCCTCAATGCATCCAACAGTAAACTGTTTGCTAGAAATAATAAAACAAAACAATATTTTGTTTCTCCCTGAGGCCTTTTTTGCAAAGATAAGCGTCTGTTTTATTCAGTTTTCTGTGTGTCTGCTTGCCGTTTCAAACGTGTATTTCCTGACTCTGAAGTTTCTGAGTGGAGCTCATGTTTCCATACTCTATAAACAGGCTGTTGTTGTTAATTGCCTTGTAGTTGGTTTCAAATCATAGTGAACAAATGCCCAATGGAATAAAACAATGCCCAGTTCTAGGCCATACTCTCAATTGTTATGTTTGAGCCTTTATTGGTGACACTGTGTCAATCCATCAAGTTGGGGATCTTCCTCTTTTTCACTGACCCTGCACTTTACTAAGTATAATGTCCTTCTCTAGGGACTGGTCAGTTCTTATGGCTTATCTAAAGTATGAGAGAAGAAATCTCATCTTCCTGGCTTCTAAGTTACATTCTGGATGTACTTCTTCCAAGACAAATTTGTTAGGTCTTCTAGAAGTCCATGGTATTTTCAATATACTTCACTACCATGATAATTCAAATGCTTTGATTCCTCTCCAGTCTTCCTTATTCATTCTTCAACTTTCATATGCATATAAAGCAATTGAAAATGTCATGACTTGGGTCAAGTTTACCTTAGTCCTCAAACTGAAAGCTTTGCTCCTTAAAACTTTAAGGTGGGGACTTTTGGGGGGGGGTGGGGCTTGATGGCAGCTAGGGTAAAGGTGTAGTGAAGGTCTCTGTCAGCAATAACTCAGAATTCCAGGCAAAAAAAGAGGCAAGACAGAGCTCCAAAACTCGGACCCAGAGATAGGAATAGTTTAAAGGTTTGAAGGCTTATAGCCCATGGAATTTGGAGATGAGGCGGGAAATCGTGTACTTTTGAATCTGCCGGCCAGGCTCCAAGGCATGAGCCCACATCCTGGGTGAGACCAAGTGGCAGGACGAAATAGGGGTTGCAGAGACGCCACAAAAACACACCGTGGGAACCTTGGGGGGGTGGGGAATGGTGCACAGTATACTTTGCCGATTTTGTGTGGTTCCGATTTTATTTTTTTCTTTGGTGTCGGGTAATAGGTGGGCTCACGGTTTGCCCACCTACATTCAGGTGAATAGAGGTAGGGGCTTAGCTGACTGGCCACAACCCACCCTCACCACTGGTGGTTTCCTCTGCCGGGAACTCACACACTCAGCCCAAGCTAAGGCATTGATTTGGTCAGCCTTTTTTCACTGGGTTGATAGGGGTCTTCGCATAGTGCTGTGAGTTAAGGCACCACTCTACAAATTCTTTTGAACTGCAAGGTCGGTAGTTCAAGCTCACCAGCCGCTCCTCGGAAACCCTATACAGGAGACACGGATGTGCATCCTATTTGGTCGGCTTTTTTTCCCACTGGTTTGAGAGGCATCCCGGCGTAGCGCTGTGGGTTGAGGCGTCACACTGCAAAGCCATTTGAACTGCAAGGTCAGTGGTTCAAGCTCACCAGCCACCCCTTGGAAACCCTATACAGGGTAGCTTCAGGTCAGATTTGATTCAACAGCACCTAACAGCAGGGAGAGGAGGGCAGAGGTGACTGAAAGAGAGTTAGGACATTAAAGACATACTTATATTAAGCTACAGATTTTTTTTTTTAATTTATTTTTCTTTCTTCTTCCTCTTTTTCTTCTCCACCCCACTCTCCCTTTTTTGTGAATAAAGACTGCTGTATTTATTCTTGCTTTTGCTGGTGCTGCATTATTTTTGTCTGGTTTTATTATATATATATTTCCATTTTTCCTCTTTCTGCCATTTTTGTTTTTGCTTCTGATTCTGATTTTGGTTTTGTTTTTTACCCAAGAGGTGTTGTTTGGCTGTTACATAGCCTCCCTTCTGCTTTTGGAGTACTCTTTGTCTCCCTATATTACACGAGTAGAGTCAGTAACCACTGCCAAAAAGCCAAGCTGCAATCACACCTTATAAAATACCAAAACCCAGACAAGAACCAATACCAGCTGCCAGATACCTGGGAAAGAGGCAACACCTATGAAAGTTACTCTGAGTTAAGCAATAAGAAGAGCGAAAAGGGAAGACCACACCCTGATCACATCTTCCTGGAAGCAATCAGAAAGCATTAAAAAGTACCAAAATACATACTCATTTAAATATTAGGGCCACAGATAAACATTAAACATGTCCAAGAAGCAAAAGAAGATGACCATATCAGCACATGTCCAGAAAAAAGATAAACTATCTGAGACAAATGACCTAGAAGTAGACCTGGACTCCATTCTGGAAGGAGGTCAGGCC
>NW_006409167.1:120314-121052 GCF_000296735.1 Chrysochloris asiatica
GCAGTCTTTTGAATCTTGGTTTTCCTTGCATTATAATATAGACACTGGAGGGGGAGAGAAAGGAATAGTCAGAAACATCGCCATAGAAAGCTTGTAAGTCTGTCTCTGCCTATAACTGATTGGAACACCTAAAATGGGGCTAAAAAGTGCCCACGGAATGAGGCTTCCTGCGGAGCTTCTGCAATACATAAGACTATAGGTAGAAGCCTGAACAACATCCAGATCTCTAGAGATGGGAAACTCCCACTTAAAAGGATGAACAAACCAGCCTGGAGCAGCTAGAAGAACAGAAGATACTTCTTGAAAGAAAGATTTACAGGAAAAATACAAAACAATAGAGGCAGATGGACTGTTACTACAAGAACAAACAAATTTCTTGCCCAGGAAACATCAAGACAAGTGGTCGGGTCCCCTTAATGTAAACCCCCTTCCAAGACTAAGACTCAACAGAAATACGCGCTCTGATTGGTGACCACATGTATCGCTGATAGGGAAAAGTGGGGTAAAAGCAGCAATGAAGCAGCAAGCTAAGCCCTACAATGTTCGGTGGGCTTCTGTGGACCCGGGTGGGGACCTGGTTGGCCATCAGTGTGGGGAGACCTGGAGACTTTTGGGCCCAGAGTCAGCAGCATGGCCACAGAGGACTAGAGTGGAGAGTGAAGCTACCAGCTGATAGGAAGAGAGGGCATATGAACAAGAACACCCACACCTGCAGATGGTACCTACGTGACCTGGCCC
>NW_006409167.1:121396-122624 GCF_000296735.1 Chrysochloris asiatica
GGCGGATTTATAGGGTATACCCTTTGGTCGATTGATGATGCATGGAAGGGATTGGAACCATGACAATGAAACGATGTACGGTGGAATGAATGTAAAACTAAAGTTCTCTCATGCAAAATATCATATAATTCACAATAAAACATGGGGGAAAAAAAACTTTAAGGAGGACTTTTGGTAGATTTGCTTAAAATATCATTGAATTTCTTTATTGCTGCTTCCATGAGTGTTGGCTGTGGATCCAAACAAAGTGAATTATTTTATAACTTTAATCTTTCCTCCATTTATCATGATGTTATTTATTTGTCCAGTTGTGAGGATTTTAATTTTCTTTACACTCAGGTTCAATCCATTATGAAGGCTCTAGTCTTTTATTTTCTTCACTAAGTATTTCAAGTCCTCTTCACTTCTAGCAGCAAGGTTGTTCCATCTGCATATTACAGGTTGTTTAGGAATAATTCTCCAATCTTGACAGAACATTCTACTTCATATAATCCAGCTTCTAGGATCAATTGCTCAACACACAGATGAATGGGAGTGGTGGTGGTTATGTGCTGTGGAATCAGTTTTGACTCATAAGTACCATGTACAGGATTTCCAAGGCTATAAATCTTTATGGGTGCAGAAAGTCTCATCTTTCTCCCACCAAGTGACTATAGATTTGAACTGCTGACCTGTGGTTAGCAGCCCAACTTACAACTCACTATACTACCAGAACTCTTTATACAGATGAATAAGTATGGTGAAAGTATACAACCCTGGTATAAAACTTTACTGATATTAAATCATTTTGTGTCCCTTGTTTTGTCCAAACCACTGCCTCAATTTCTATGTACAGGTTCCTCATAAACACAATTAAGTGTTCTGGAACACCCATTTTTCCCAAAGTTATTCATAGTTTTTCATGATCCACACAGTCAAATGCCTTTTATAGTCAATGCAACACAAGTAAACACCTTCTCATTATTCTCTCTTTCAGTCAAGTCCCATCTGACTACAACAATGATATCCCTACTTTCAGGTCCTCTTCAGAATTTGGCTCAAATTTCTCACAGTACCTTGTCAGTGTATTGCTGTAACCACATTTAAGTTTTCTTCAGCAAAATTTTTACCTAATATGATATTGATGACATGGTTTGATGATTTTGGCATTTCATTGGATCGACTTTCTTTAGAATGGGCACAAATATGGATCTCTTCTAATGGATTGGACTGTTTTCACATTTCTTGG
>NW_006409167.1:123289-124772 GCF_000296735.1 Chrysochloris asiatica
GAAGTGACTGGCTTACAAGCTTTCAAGAGGGAGCCTAGATCCAGAGAGTGTGGAGGAAGGTAGAATCTCCACTGAGTAGTATCCAATCTGTCTGGGCAGAGCTGATGAAAGGAGATGTGGATAGGTCTCTTGTGATACAATAGTGAACAATTGTTATTAGAACTGATTGTGAGAGTTGTAAATGTAAAGGCAGACATTTTGTAGCAAAAGGAGGGGAGTGATTGACTTTGCAGTCTAGGAGTGGAGGTCCCTGGGACCATCAATGGAGAAGAGCAGAGAACGGGACCCTACCCAGAGAAGCAGTGATGCCAGAGATGGGGGCAGAGTTGATGACATGGAGAGATGGAGCAGCTGGAGACTTTAGATCCAGGAAAGTGAGAGGGGCTGTGTGCTGACGACGGGGGTGCAGGATTGTAGTGTATAACCTTTGGTTCATTGATGATGTATGGAGGGGATTGTAACCATGGCAATGAAACAATATATGATAAGACGAATGTAAAGCTAAATGTTCTCCCATGTAAACTGTAACAGAATGCACAATAAAACGTTTGTTATTAAAAAAAAAGGCAATTTAGCTTAAAATATTTTCTATCATTTTGATTCTCAATTTACATTTTAAATTTGTGGCAAGGAGCATATGATTGTGTTGTCTAAGACTAAGATATTTGGAAATAAAATAAGTATAAAAATGTAAAAATAAACAATATCTCTAGGTAATTTCAATTTCTCTCCATTTTGACATATGTTCTTAGACCAGCAAATAGAATTATCATTTGTAGGGGTGAAATCTCACACAGAAATGACTAAGTGCCTATATGAATGTCTAAGATTTATCCATTAATAAATAAGATAGGATAATACTTGATAGGCAATAGTCTGGAAATAACTATTAGATTCTGGTATTAAAGGAAAGAGAGGTTCATTTTAAGAGTAAGTGGACTATGTATCTATTACTGTGGAACAATTTGCCCAAAATTTTGTTGTTGTTAAGTGCTGTCAAACTGGTTTGATAGCAACCCATTTCTGAAGAGTGGCTGAGGAGTTTGAACTGGTGATCTTGTGGTTCCAACCGAACTAGCTGTCCAGTGTTTAATGTACAGTGTCACACCAGGACTCCATCAGAGAAAGTACAAAATATTAACTAATCTAATAAACTTTTTCAAAGTGCTGCTGAGAGGTCTAGATCTAATTTCATCTAGGCATGGGAGCTAAATCAATGGGAGAATGTCCAATATGCCTGTTCCCATCACTACAGAACATTTCTTTCCCACAACATTACTGTACTCCTCTGCAACAGATCTTTCATCTGATAACCACAAATGAGCCAGGCACAATCTTCAATTGGAATAGATAAAGGTCACTCTCTGAAGTAGTATTGGTGGTGGTGTTTATATGCCATGGAGTCATACAGATGTCCTATTTAAGAGCTCTACTACCTTGTACAAGGGGGCTCCAAAAAGTTCAGGGAAAAATCCCATTATCT
>NW_006409167.1:125230-135603 GCF_000296735.1 Chrysochloris asiatica
CCCCCTTTTTTTTTTTTTCTCTGTTCATTTGTCTTTCACTGTCTGTACACCTCCATTATGGTGACTGAATGGTAATCCACCCACGCACTCCCAGAGAGTCCTACTACACATGTGCACAGATTTGCTCAGCAAAGACCACTGCACACAGAATCTAAGAAGGGGGAAGACATTGCTTAAAACCGAATGGTCTCCCAAAACAGCTACAGCTGGCCCTGAACTACTTATCACTAGGAAAAAGTCTTGAACAGAGATTGTGGAGTGAGAGAGACACAGGCAAAAAGGAAACAAGCTGAAAATTAAATCCTGAGTTATGTCATAAGGAGTAACAGTAACATCTTGAGATTTCTCAGGTGGTCTTGAAGGCAAGAAGCTGAGAGAGGGGCATTAAAGTCATACTCATATTTTGCTACAAATATTTTTTTCTTTTCTTTTATGCAATTATAGACTATAATGCCAAACTGGCTTTAAATAAATGTTGTTGGGGGGTTTTTTTGTGTGTGTGTGGATTTTGCTGTTTGTTTTTTGGTCTCCCTTTTACCTTCAGGGGGATCTTTCTCTTTCTATAGTATTCAAAAAGAGACAGAAATTGTGATCATATAGCCAAACTGCAGTCACACCCTGTAAAATCCCACCATCTAAGCAAGAGCCAATTCTAGCTACTATACACCACATAGACAGCCAACACTTGCTAGAGTTACTCTGAGTTGAGTAATAAGAAAAGTGAAAAGGGAAGCCCATCTCCTGATCACATTTACCTAGAGGCAATCAGAAAGCTTAATAATAAGCTAGCATACATTCATCTAATTACTGAAACACACCTAATTATTGAAGATGCCCAAGAAACAACTGATGATATTGCACATGTCCAGAAACAAGGTAGAGTAACTGAGACAAATGAGTTGAAGGTAAGTTAAACTTCACATTGGAAGGAGGGTAGGCTTTGGAAATGCCTGAGAAGGAATTCAAGAGAATGATATTGAGGTACATACACATGCTCCACAGAGGGGTTGAGAAAATAAGAGGTCAAGAAAGTGCTATAGAAGAATCAGATAAGATAGATACAGCATTGGAAACAATTCAAAACCTACAAAAAGAGGTTCAAATGATTAATAATATAATATAAGAAATAGACAAAATACACTGAAAGGGCAAAGGAGTAGAATTGAAGAGACAGAAGCCAGAACTAGAAAGCTAGACGACAAATCTCTCAAAATCGCTAAGATAGAAGCACATATGAACCATTGTGCTTTTCTTCTTTCCTTCACTGTAAGCAAACTGGAGATTCATTACTCACCTCAGTTCTCCTAAGGATTGCTGAGACTCCCTATGATGCCCAAGAGATATGAAGGAAGTGATTCAATATCATCAGCCAAAACAAGATCAGGGGCTGACTATGAAACAGACCATCAACTGCTCATATACAAGCTCAGGCTGAAGCTCAAGAAAATTAAAGACAACTCCATGAGACCCAAAATATGACCTTGAGTATATCCTTCAAAAACATCATACATGAAGAAAGCAAAAAAAAAAAAAGGTCATTAAAAAGAGAATAAAGAACAAAAATGACCAAAATGGATGTTAGAAAAGCTAATGGAAGAAATGTGAAGTAAAAAAGATGAACAGAACATTTCAAAAGGCAGTTAGAAAAGACAAAGTCAAGTATTATAAGGAAATAAACAAGGACCCAGAGTTAGAAATTCAAAAGGGAAGAACACATTCAGCATTTCTGAAGATGAAATAACTGAAGAAAAAAAAATGCTTTACCTACAATAAGGAGCTCTGGTAGTGTAGTGGATTATGAGCTGGCTACTAACCACAGAGTTAACAGTCCACCAGTGCTCCATGAGAGAAAGATGAGCTTTTCCACTCCCGTAAAAATTTACAGCCTTGAAACCCTATACAGGATCATTATGAATTGGAACTGACTCAGTGGCATACCACTATAACCAGCACTATGGACAAAACATTGAATGATGCAGAAAGCATCAAAAGAAGATGGATGGCATACACAGAGTCACATAACATTTGTTGTTGTTGTTGTTGCTTTTAATTCCCATTGAGTAGGTTATGACTTATAGTAACCATATAGAGTTTCTGAGGAGCAGCTGGTGGGTTTAAACTGGCAACCTTGAGGTTCAGAGTCCACTACTGATCCTACGATGCCACATGTTAAACCATTTGGTGGTGGTGTTGGTGTGCCGTGGAGTGGGTTCTGACTCATACCGACCCTGCATAGGTCAATCTTTACCAGGGCCAACTGGTAGTTCCAAATTGCTGACATTGAGGTTAACAGCCCAACTAGTAATCAATATGCTACCAGAGCTCCTTAAACCATTTGGAGAAGTTGCATATTATTAAGTACCAATGGTGTTGAAGGAAGAAGTCCAAGCTGCACTGAAGACACTGATGAAAAATAAGGCTCCAAGAATTGATGGAATCTACGTACCGGGCCATGCTGCTTATGGCAACACCGGAGAGGGGGCACTGAGCTGTTGGATATGAAGTATAACAGAACAGACTTTATCACCTGAAACTTCTGCTTCAAGGTCAGATCAGGCAAGGAACAAATCTCATAACAACCAACAAGACCAAAGAAGAGTACATTTAAGTTGAAGACACAACATTTGATCTGAAACAAGAAGTTTGTGCCTACTCAACAGCTTTGACAGAGCACTTTCCAACGCTGCTAGTAGTCTTTGTTTTCTTCAGTGCTGGACTGTGAGATTGCTCAGTGCAGCAGCAGTCGTATTCTTTATTAGCTTGATAGATCATTTTTCTTTCACTCTTTTTTGAATACTAGCAACTTTCATCCTCTGAAGCATGTGCTGAAAAAGAAGAATCAGAAAACACTACTGAAAGTGCAATATTTGATTATTGCTGCAAGATGAGCTTTGATTCAAACCTTCTCCACAACCATGGACACAATGGGTACCTCAATGATACTTCAGCAACACTGTGTGAAACTGGGGTTATTGAGAAAACTGCTAACCTCTTATTCAGTGTCAGAATGTCAAGCTAGACTATTTTTCCACTGTTCACAGTATAATGGCAACTTGCAGGTCTTAAAAGTAGGAGATGATGTTGAATGTGAAGTATCAGCTGACCAATGACCTGGGAAACCTATTGTGTTATACTGGTGAAGATAAAACCAGAAATCCTCCCTGAAGAATGAATGAATGGACAAGTTGTGTGGACTATTCCTGACCCCGGGGGATCAGAGTCCAACAGGGAGTGTATGCTATGAATGTAATAGGGAAGTGTTTTATCTGACTTACACCCCTGAAGACACTGAAGGGAACGTGCATCTGGAAACTGGAGATAAAATAAACTTTGTAATTGATAACAATAAACATACTGGTGCTGTAAGTGCTCGTAATATTATGCTATTAAAAAAGAAACAAGTTCGCTGTCAGGGAGTGCTTTGAGCCATGAAGGAGGTGTTTGGCTTTATTGAAAGAGATAATGTTGTAAAAGAGATATTCTTTCACTACAGTGAATTTAAGGGTGACCTAGAAGCATTACAGCCTGGAGATGATGTAGAGTTCACAATCAAGGACAGAAATGGTAAAGAAGTTACAACAGATGCCAGGCTTTTGCCTCAAGGGACAGTAATTTTTGAAGATATCAGCATTGAACATTTTGAAGGAACTGTAACCAAAGTTATCCCATAAGTACCCAGTAAAAATCAGAATGGCTCATTGCCAGGACACATCAAAATTGGTTTTGTGATTCCTAAAGAACTTCCCTTTGGAGACAAAGATACAAAATCCAAGATGACCCTGCTGGAAGGTGACCATGTTAGGTTTAATATTTCAACAGACCGACGTGACAAATTAGAACAAGCAACCAATATAGAAGTTCTATCAAGTACATTTCAGGTCACCAATGAAGCCAAAGAAGTGGTGTGATTGCTACCATGAGAGATGGTTTCAGTTTCATCAAATGTGTGGATCGTGATGCTCACATGTTCTTCCACTTCAGTGAAACTTTGGATGGAAACTAGCTCCATATTGCAGATGAAGTAGAGTTTACTGTTGCTCCTGTATGCTCTCTGCCCAAAGAAATCATGTTATTAGAATTAAAAAACTTCCCAAGGGCACCATTTCATTCCATTCCCATTAAGATTATTGTTTTCTGGGCACTGTAGAAAAAGAGGCCACTTTTTCCAATTCCAAAACCACTAGCCCAAATAAAGGCAAAGAGAAGGAGGTTGAGGATGGCGTTATTGCCTATGATGATTGTGGGATAAAACGGATTATTGTTTTCAAGCCAAGAATATGGAAGGATCTTCTTCTCAAATAAGAGATAAGGTTGAATTTAGTATTAGTGACAAACAAATACCTGGTCAGCAGACTGCAACTTGTGTGTGACTTTTAGGTCATAATTCCAACTCCAAGAGGCTCTTAGGTTATGTGGCAACACTAAAGTATAACTTTGGATTTATTGAAACAGCCAAACACGATCAGGAAATCTTTTTACATTACAGTGAATTCTCTGGTGATGTCAATAGGCTGGAATTGGGTGACATGGTCGAGTATAGCTTGCTCAAAGGCAAAGGCAACAAAGCCAATGCCAAATAAGTGAATAAAACACATTTGATGAATGGTATTACTGAGGAAGCTGATCCCACCATCTACTGTAGTAAAGTCATTCGCCCCCTGAGGAGTGTTGATCCACACAGACTGAGTACCAAGGAATGATTGAGATTGTGGGAGAAGGGGATATGAAAGGTTAGGTATATCCATTTGGCATAGTTGGGATAGCCAACAAAAGGGATTGTCTGCAGAAAGAGGAGATTGTTTAGTTCCAGTTGTGTGTCCTGGGCCAAAATACACAGACAGTGGCCTGCAATATCACACCCGTATGTAGGGCCACTTTGGAGTGTGTGAAAGATCAGTTTGGCTTCATCAACTATAAAGCAGGAGATAGCAAGAAGTTCATTTTCCATGTGAAAGAAGTTCAGGGTGGCATTGAGCTACAGGCAGGAGATGAGGTGGAATTCTCAGTGATTCTTAATCAGAACACTGGCAAGCATAGCACCTGTAATGTTTGGCAAGTCTGTGAAGGCTCCAAGGCTGTTGCAGCTCCATGACCTGATCTGTTGGTCAATCACTTGAAGAGCATCACCCTGGATGATGCCAGTGCTCCTTGCTTAATGGTTCTTCATCAGCCAAGGGGACCAGATAACTCAATGGGATTTGGTGCCAAAAGAAAGATCCATCAAGATGGTGTCATTGAATAATCACATCCACAAAGCGCATCATTAATTCACTATGATCAAGTTGGGGGGATTTTGGTGAAGGGTCCTGAATATCTTCCTCTTCATCAATCTCAAAATCTGGAATACTTATGCTATTGAGCTATTACACTAGTTTTAACACTTTCCTGGTGAGCTTGAACCACTAAACTTGTGAATAAAACAAACTTTGTAGTTCAGCACATTAACCCACAGTGCCACGGTAGGACTCCAGCCTGCTTTTAGAGAGATGCAAATCAAAACAGCAATGAGATATTCTCCTACCCCAGCAATAACAGCAAAGTTAACAAACAAAAATAAAGAAAGCAACAAATGCTGACAAAGGTATGGAGATATTTGAAAACCTCTTACACTACTGTTGTTGTTGCTAAGTACAATTGAGTCAGTTCTGACTTATAATAATTTTTATAGGGCTTCTCAGAAGTGACTGGTGAGTTAAAACCATTGATTTTTTTGTGGCTCAAACTGAATTGGCAGTACAGTTGTTATCCTATAGTGTTATACCATATCACACCACTAGAGGGGCTGTAAAATAGTGCAAATACTACTGTGAGAAATGGTATGCTGTTTTTGTTAGGTGCCATTGAGATGGTACCAACTCATAGCGGCCTTATGCACAGCAGAAGGAAACACTTCCCGATCCTGGGCCAACCTCATTATTGTTGCCACGCTTGAGGCCATTGATGCTGCCACTTTACCAAATCATCTCCCTGGGGGGTCTTCCTCTTTTTCTCTGACCCTCCACCTTGTCATGTAAGCATGATATCCTTCTCCAGTGACTGGTACCTCCTGAAAATATGTCCGAAGTATGAGAGATAAAGTTTCGCCATCCTGGTCTCCAAAGTGCACTCTGGCTGCACTTTTTCCAACACAGATCTATTGGTTCTTTTGGCAGCCCATGGCACTTTCAGTATTCTCCTCCAACACCATAACTCAAAAGCATCAATTCTTCTATGGTCTTCCTTATTCACTGTCCAGCTTTCACATACTTATGAGGTTATTGAAAATACCATGGCTTAACTAGACAAAAAAAACTAGTAATTGCTGGTTTATTTTACAATTTTTTTTCTTTTACAGAAAATTATTTTTGATATTCTGTAAATACAGAAATCTGTGCCATAAATTCTTCACTACATTACACATTGAATTAAGTTTTAAAGAAAAAAATGTAATATTTATGAAGCAGTAGAGTAACATGGTTTTAAAGATATCTAACAATGTAGTTCGTCACTAACCTGTCAGTTTGTCATGCTGTGGTGACTTGAGAGTTACTGTGCTATAGAAACCATACCACTAGTATGTTGAATGCCAACAGGATCACCCATGGAGGATAAGTTGCAGTGAAACTTCCAGACTAGTACAGACTAGAAAGAAGGAGAGGTTATTTTTGATGTCCAGAATATGAAGGAGTCCTGGTGTCGTGCTGTGGGCTAATGCACTGGACTGAAAAGTCAGTTTGAACCATAATGTTGGCAGTTCAAATTCACCAGCTGCTCCTTGGAAACTCTATACAAGGTTGCTATAGGTCAGAGCTGACTCAAAAACACTTAGCATTAAGTGAAGACATACTCCAATAAATTTGACAATTCAGAAGAAATTGATGTATTTTTAGAAAAACATCATTTACTTAAAATTAGAGAATGAAGTAGAAAACATTAATAGATCTATAACTAAGGAATAAATAGATACGTTCATCAAAAAACTCCCAATCAAAAAAAGTCCATGCCCAATCGACTTTGAGGGTGAATTTTACCAGAGAAGACCTAACATCTATACTACTCAAATTATTCCAGAATGTAGAAAAGAATGTAAAACTTCCCAATATATTTTATGAAGCAAACATAACCATCATACCAAAACCAGGAAGGATATCACTAAAAAATAATATTATAGGGCAATATCCATTAAGAAATTGAATGACATAATGCATTAGGCAAATCTGCTGCACAAGACCTTGTGAAAGAGTTGAAGTGAAAAGATGTCAGCTTGAGGACTAAGGTGCGCCTAATCCAAGCCATGGTGTTTTCAATAACCTCATATGCATGCATAAGCTTGACAGTAAATAAGGAAGACCATAGAAGAATTGATGCTTTTGAGTGATGGTGTTGGAGGAGAATATTGAAAGTACCACGGGCTGCCAAAAGAACCAATAGATTAGTTTTGGAAGAAGTGCAGCCAGATTGCTCCTTGGAGGCCAAGATGACCCAACTTCATCTCTCATACTTCAGACACATTGTGATGAGGGACCAGTCACTGGAGAAGGATCTCATGTTTGGTAAGGTGGAGGGTCAGAGAAAAAGAGGAAGACCCCCAGCGAGATGAATTGCCAAAGAAGCAGCATGAGTGGGCTCAAATGTGGCAACAATTGTGAGGTTGGCCCAGGACTTGGCAGTGTTTCATTCTGTTGTGCATAGGGTTGCTATGAGTCACTACCAACTCTATGGCACCTAACAACATCCCTCATGCGCATAGGTGCAAAAATTCTCTACAAAATCCTAGCCAATAAAGTTCAACATCAAAAATAATGTATCATGATCAATCAGGATTCACACCAGGGGTGCAAGGATGGTTCAATCTTAGAAAAACAAGCAATGTAATTCACCACATAAATTTTACAAAGGAAAAAAACACAGTTTTATTGACTGATACAGAAAAGGTATTTGACAAAATCCAATACCCATTCCTGATAAAATTTAAGGGAAATTCCTCAACATAATTAACAGCATGCATAGGAAATCAACATCTAGCATCACTTTCATTGGAGAGAAACTGAAGTCATTCCTTTGGGAACAGAAACCAGAGAAGATGCCCATTATCACCAGTCCTATTCACTATTCTACTGGAAGTCTTATCTAGAGCTACAAGGTAAGAAAGGGATATTAAAGGTATGCAAATTGGTAAAGAAGTAAAACTGTATTTGCAGATGATATGATCCTATACATGTTGGTGTTGTTAGCTGCCGTCGAGCCAGTACCAACTTAGAGCGACCCTGTGCAAAACAGAATGAAACACTGCCCCATCCTGGGCCAACCTCACAATTTTTTGCCATACTTGATTGAGCCCATTGATGCTGCCACTTTGCCAATTCATCTCACTGGGGGTCTTCCTCTTTTCCTCTGACCCTCAACCTTACCAAACATGATAGAAGTATGAGGGATGAAGTTTGGCCATCCAGGAATCCAAGGAGCACTTCTTCCAACACAGATCTGTTGGTTCTTTAGGCAGCCCACAGCACTTTCAATATTCTCCTCCAACACCATAACTCAAAAGCATCAATTCTTCTATGGTCTTCCTTATTCACTGTCCAGCTTTCTCGTGCATATGAGGTTGTTGAAAATACCATGACTTGGGTCATGGCTTATTCCTCAAGCTGAATCTTTGCTCTTTAACACTTTCAAAAGTTCTTGTACAGCAAATTTGCCTAATGCAATACGTTGTCTGATTTCTTGACCACTGTTTCCATAACTGTTGATAGTTGGTCCCAGAACAATGAAGTCCTTGACAACTTCAATCTTTTCTCTGTTGATAAGAATGTTATTTATTTGTCCAGTGGTGAGGAGTTTTGTTTTCTTTACATTGAGATGTAATCCATACCAAAAGCTGTGCTCCTTGATCTTTATCCATAAATATTTAAGTTCTTTTCAGTTTTAGCAAGCAAGGTTGAATCATCTGCATATCGCAGGTTGTTAATGAGTCTTCCTTTAATCCTGTTGCCACATTTTTCTTCATAGAACCTAGCTTCTCAGATTAGTTGCTCAGCATACAGGTTGAATAAGTTGGTGAAAGAATACAACCCTGTCGTTTACATTTCTTAATTTTAAAGCATTCAGTGTTCCAAGGTTCTATTCGAACAACTGCCTCTCAGTCCATGTACACATTCCTCATTAGCACAGTTGTGTTCAGCAATACTCATACTTCACAATGTAGTCCATAGTTTTTCATGATCCACATAATCGAAATCCTTTGTGTAGTTAATAAAACACAACTGAACCTCTTTCTGGTATTCTCTGCTTTCAGCTAAGAATCATCGAACATTCAGCAATGATATCCCTTGATCCACATACTCTTCTGAATAAAACTTGAGCCCCTGGAAGTTCCTTGTCAATGTATGCTTGCAGCCATTTCTGTATTATTTTTAGTAAAACTACTCGAATGGGGTATTAAGGATACTGTCCAATGATTTCTGCATTCCACTGGGTCACCTCTCTTTGGAAAGGGTACAAATACAAATCTTTTCCAGTCAGTCAGCCAGATAGTTGTCTTCCACATTTCTTGGCATAGATGAGTGAGTGTCTCTTGTGCCACCTCACTTTCTTGAAAGATTTCAATTTGTGTTCTATTAATTCCTCGTGCCTTGTTCTTTGCTTATTCCTTCAATGCACCTTCAGTATTATTGACTCTTGATCATATACAACCTCTTGAAATGGTTAAACATTAACCATTTCCTTTTGGTACAGTGACTCTGTGTATTCCTTCCATCGTCTTTTGATGCTTTCTGCATCATTCAATAATTTGCCCACAGAGCCCTTTAATAATGATATCCGAGGCTTGATTTTTTTTTCTTTAGCTCCCCCAGCTTGAGAAATGATGAACGTGTCCTTCCCTTTTGGTTTTCTGACTCTAGACTCTAGATTATTGCACATTTCATTGTAATATTTGACTTTGTCTTCTCAAATTGACCTTTGAAATTTTCTGTTCAGCTCTTATATCTTCTCATTTCTTCCATTTGCTTTAGCATCTCTACGCTGGAGAGCAAGTTTCAGTGTCTTTTCTGACATCCATTTTGATCTTTTCCTTCTTTCTTGTCTTTAATGACTTTTTGCAATCTTCATGTATGGTGTTCTACATGTCATCCCACAGCTCTTCTGGTCTTTGGTCTTTGTTTTTGTTAGGTGCCATCGAGTCAGCACTGACTCATAGTGACCTTATGCACAGCAGAATGAAACAATGTCCAATCACGGGCCAACCTCACTACTGTTGATACCATTGATGCTGTCACCTGGCCAATCCATCTCATTGGGGGTCTTCCTTTTTTTCTCTGACCCTCATCTTATCAAACATGGTATCCTTCTCTAACAACTGTTCCCTCCTGACAATATGTCCAAAGTATGAGAGA
>NW_006409167.1:138233-140818 GCF_000296735.1 Chrysochloris asiatica
TTTGAATTTGCATATGAATAATTGATGGTCTGTTCCACAGTCTGCCCCTGGCCTTGTTTTCACTGATGATATGGAGCTTTTCCATCTTCTCTTTCCAGAGATGTAGTCAATTTGATTTCTATATTTTCCATCTGGTGAGGCCCATGTGTATAGTCATCTCTTATGCTGTCTAAAGAAGGTATTTGAAATGAAGAAATTCTTGGTTTTGCAGAATTCTATCATGTGTTCTCCAGCATCATTTCTATCACCAAGGCCATATTTTCCAACTACTGGTCCCTTCTCTTTGCTCCCAACCTTTGCATTCCAATTACCGGTAATGAGCAACACATCTTGATTGCAGATTGTAGAAGTTGGTAGAATTCTTCTAGTTCATCCTCATTATACTACAGTAAATATACTATACTGCTATATGAACTATACTATAACATTTAATGTAAATATGCTTTTACATGTAAAAAACATACCACTAGAATCATATACTTTTGCACCACCATGCTTTTGAGAGCTAATTTATGATGGAGCTAGAATGGCAGAAAAAAAAAACATAAGAAAATGAGAAAAATACTTTGCTTCTGTTATAGGAGAATTCATCATCAATTAAATGCATCAATCCTCACTGATTGGCAGATTATATGATGTTCCCAGTACAGAACTGGGCATTTGGTGAGGATTATTTTATAAGGTTGTGCGATTTCAGTCATTGGACAAGATGGTCAGGTGCCCTGAATCACCAGACCAAAGCCTGAACAGTGAATTTAAGGACCCATAGAAGTTGTAGTGATTGAAAATATGAATGTAGTACTTATCTGTCACATTATAGAATGAGATACCTCCATCCTCATATTCCCAAAAAAATGAGTAAATAAGAAAAAGGAAAAGAACCACATGATCATATCGATTGATGCAGAAAAGGCATTTGACAAAATCCAATATCCATTTCTGATAAAAACACTCAACAAAGTAGGAATTGAAGGGAAATTCCGCAACATAATCAAGAGCATATATACAAAACCAAGAGCCTACATCAGTCTCAATGGAGAGAAACTGAAAGCCTTTCCCCTGCGAACAGGAACCAGACAAGAATGCCCTTTATCACCGCTCCTATTCAATATTGTGCTGGAAGTTTTAGCCAGAGCTATACGGCATGATAAAAAAATTAAAGGCATCCAAATTGGGAAAGAGGAAGTAAAACTCTCATTATTTGTAGACGATATGATCCTATACATAGAAATCCCCAAAGACTCAGTAAAAAATACTATTAGACCTCATCAAAAGATTCAGCAAAGTGGCAGGGTGTAAGATTAACATACAAAAATCAATTGGATTTCTCTATAGCAACAGCAACAGCAATAGCGATGAAAAGGACATTAGGAAAGCAATACCATTTACAATAGCCACACAAAGGATGAAATACTTAGGAATAAACATAACCAGAGAAACAAAGGACTTATACAAAGAAAATTACAAAGCACTACTACAAGAAACCAAAAGAGACCTACAGAAGTGGAAGAACATACCATGTTCCTGGATAGGAAGACTCAACATCGTAAAAATGTCAATACTACCCAGAGCAATTTACACATGCAATGCAATCCCAATCCAGATTCCAACAACATTCTTCAAAGAGATGGAAAAGACAATTAGTAATTTTATATGGGAAGGAAAGAGACCCAGGACAAGCAAAATACTACTTAAAAGGAAGAAAAAGTTTGTAGGTCTCTCACTCCCCGATTTGAAACTTTACTACATGGGTACGGTGGTCAAAACAGCCTGGTACTTGTACAATGAAAGAGACATTGATCAATGGAATAGAATCGAGAATTCAGATATTAACCAAACCACTTATAGCCAAATGATTTTCGACAAAGTGCCTAGGCACATTGCATGGGGAAGAGACAGTCTCTTTAACAAATGGTGCTGGCAGAGCTGGAGAGCGATATGCAAAAGACTGAAACAAGACCTTTGCTTCACACCCTATACAATAAAGAACTCAACATGGATTAAAGATCTAAATGTGAATCCTAAAATTATGAAGATTATTAATGAAAAAATAGGGACAAACGTGAGAGTGCTAATTCAGGGCATATACAGACTGCCACACATTTTGAAAAATACACAAACAAAAACAGACAAAACAGACAAGTGGGACATACTAAAAATTAAAAATTTGTATACATCAAAAGACTTCACCAAGAGAGTAAAAAAGGGAACCCACAGACTGGGAAAATGTCTTTTGCAACGACATATCAGATAAGGGACTCATCTCTAAAATATATAGGAAATTAGGAAATTACTACATATCTACAAAAACAAGACAAATAACCCAATAAAAAAATGGGCACAGGATATGAACAGACACTTCAACAGGGAGGAGATCCGGGCAGCCAACAAACATATTAAGAAATGTTCACGATCACTAGCCATTAGAGAGATGCAAAGCAAAACAACAGTGAGGTATCATCTCACACCAGCAATAACAGCAAAGATCAAAAAAGTTGAGGACAATAAATGCTGGCGGAGATATGAAGAGACTGGGACACTCCTGCATTGCTGGTGGGACTGCAAAATGGTCCAACCTCTCTGGA
>NW_006409167.1:141863-145410 GCF_000296735.1 Chrysochloris asiatica
ATACTTCTTGAAAGAAAGACCTACAGGAAAAATACAAAACAATAAGGGCAGTCCAACTGTTACCACAAGAACAAGCAAGTTGCTTGCCCAGGAGACATCAAGGCAAGTGGTTGGGTCCTGTCAGTGCAAATCCTCTTCCAAGACTAAGACTCAATGGAAACACATGCTCTGATTGGTGACCACGCATGTCACCCATAAGGGGAAGTGACTGAAGAACATCAATGAAGCGGCAAGCTAAGCCCTACATTGTTCAGCAGACTCCTGTGAACCCAGGTGGAGACCTGGTCGGCCAGCATCAAGGCAAGACCTGGGGATTCATGGGCTCAGAGTCAATGACACAGCCACAGAGGACTAGAGTAGAGAGTGAAGCGACCAGCTGATAAGAAGAGAGCTGATAGACACAAGAACACCCATACTTGCAGATGATACCCACTTGACCTGGCTTCAACTGGATGAACAGAGCTCAACCCAAAGAAGAAGAAAGAAGAGGGACAAAGCATCATCGAATACAATTGGATAAACTTGACCTACACCTATAAATGTAGTAGCTCAAAAGAGGAAACAAATCTCTGCTGCAAGAATTATTCCCACCCCCTCCACACAAAGAGTAGACAGGGATGAGCAACTTGGACATTGGCTACCCAAAATGGGGGAAGGGATACAAAGGTAAGAAGTGACTGGCTTATAAGCTTTCAAGAGGGAACCTAGATCCAAAGGATGTGGAGGACTGTAGAGTCTCCAGTGAATAGTATCCAGCCTGTCCAGGAAGGGCTGATGAAATGAAATGCAGATGGGTCTCTTATGATGCAATAGTGAATAGTTGTTATCAGGACTGATTGTGAGGGTTGGAAAGGTAAAGGTGGACATTCTATAACAAGGAGCGGAGTGATTAACTTTTCAGTCTAGAAGCGGAGGGCCCGGGACCATCAATGGAGAAGAGCGGAGAGCGGGACCCTACTCAGAGAAGCAGTGAGGCCTGAGATGGAGGCAGAGAAGATGACATGAAGAGATGGAGTGGCTGGGGACTTGAGGACCATGGGGGGTGGGGACAGGCTTGCAGGGTAAACCCTTTGGTTGGGTGATGATGCATGGAAGAGATGGTAACTATCGCAATGAAACGATGTATGATAGAATGAATATAAAACTAATGTTCTCCCACGTAAACTATCACACAATTCACAATAAAACATTTATTTTTAAAAAATTAGTCAAAAAAATGTTATGAATAATTCAAATTTCAAGAATGCAAACAAATTTCATTATTGTGGTTATTTATTTCATGTATATGAAAATTGCAATTAATTGCAAAACATGTTAGGCACACAGCACCTTACACCATATTAAGGGAACAAATGACACTAAAAGGATGCAATAATGGGTAAAATATGTAACTAATCAATAATTAATTAAAAACTATGTTCATATTTTTTCTTATAAAACATTCCTTGCTTTTTTTAAATCAAAAGTGAAAGGAGATAAAAGTAAGTTCCTAATTTTCATCTGCATATATGAAACAGCTTAAAAACTAATTGTAATTATGGGATATTAACACTTAAAACTTGCAAAAATATTTAACAACTTCTGTTTAGTCCATAGATGAAAACAAGAAAAAAAACTCCCTGGAAAAATTAACTCTACTTTAAGGAGAACAACATTCCTTTACTGAATGAGGTGAAACTCACAGCAGACAATCACAGTCTAGATCAAATTTTTGCAAATGAATAAAGAAAATTGGTGAAATAAAATGACTTTATTGGTTCAATAAGTGGAGATATCAAAATAAAAAAGATAGTAAAGTGCAGATAAAGCAATAGATATTGTCCTATGTGGAGTCTTGTTGTGCTGCAGGATAACACATGGGACTGCAAGATCAGTTTGAATCACAATGTCAGTGGTTCAAACCCACCAGCTGCTCCTCAGAAACCCTATACAGGGTTGCTATAGATTGGAACTGACTCACTGACACTTAACAATAGCAACAACAATTGTCCTGTTGAGAACTGAGAAGACAATATATATTAAAAACATGGACAGAACTCTAAAAAAACTGTATGATATTGATTCCAATTCAAACATCTCTCAAAAAGAGAGGAAAAAGAGATTGCCAATAAAGCCTACTTGATAAAGAATGTATTCATGTCTTAAAGTTTGAGAGATTTAGATTTAAAGAGTAAACATCCAGTGCATCATAAATAGAATCATTCCTCAAAACTGTGGCAGAGGAGAACTGTCCTCTATTGGGTTTCTCTGGGTGACATTTAATGTGAGGCAAACCTTTAATGTGAGGCAACTCTGAGTGGATTTGTACCCTGAATTTTTCATTTTACAATTCAAAGCACTAGATTAAGGGAAACTAGTCTTTGAAGCTCTGAAGGCAATGCTTTCTATATCTTGGACTTAACTAGGAGAAGAATTTAACCTGAGTGATCTAATGTTGTTAAAACTATAATAGATTGTTTGTAAATTTCTTCTATTGCTGACATTCATGACTATGTTTTCTGATTTTTTTTTTCCATTGCAGATCTTAATAGAATATGCAGAGGTTCTCTTCTTGTCTCACTTACAAAGAATATACTTGATGAAAACCCAGCTTAGACAATATGCAGCAAGGTTCTCAGTATCTTGATATTACCTATAATAGACAGTAGTCCTTGGGTAGGCCAATCAATTTGAAACTTTGCTAATTCAGTTGTAATTTACAATAATTTCAAATTTTATCTAAACCCATTACTTTATTTGTAAGTTTGGTTTTCTTTATGTTTAATACACTTTTGGATTTTTAATTTGTGCAGAGAAAATGAAAGAAGAAAATGGTAAGATATTTATATAATCATTTTACAAGGAATATAATTGAAGAACTCACTGCTCCTAGATGATATGACAGGATAGTTATCAGCATCTTAGAATTATGTATTACTAAGTAATTTATCTCTATACTAGTTTAATTTCACTGAATCTATATTACTTCACTAGTAAATTGCTTGCATCCTTTTGGTGTATTTGTATTTGTCAGAAAAAGTAGGAAGACAAACATGAAATGATTGTTTTCTTTCATATGTAAAAAATGTAACTGAAGGAATACAGTCTTTACTTAAAAAGGCAAGACCATGGCGTTGCATCCTAAGATATGTCTTCTTTCTGGCAAACTAATTTATATAAACACAGATTATTTGCGTTTAAGCCTCTTTATTCATTAATATCTAGCACAACAGATATAAAATGTTGATGTAATACATTAATTGTAAGTTAAGAAAAATAATTTGTCAAATAAAAGTTAAGAACATTGCATCTCAATTATAAAATAAATATTTATTTCATGTAGATGCAAATTACAATCAATTACAAAACATGTCAATTATTCAAGCAACATACACAATATTAAGATAATTGTTGTTGTTAAGGGCCATTGAGTTGATTCTGACTCGTAGTGACTCTGTATAGGGTTTGACCTGTTTAGAGTTTCAGAGGAGCAGCTGGTGAGCTTGAACGACTGGCCTTGTCATTCAAACCAACTTTGCCTTTCAGTGCATTAACCCACAGTGCCACA
>NW_006409167.1:146737-158142 GCF_000296735.1 Chrysochloris asiatica
GCTTGAGATATCAAAGAGATTGTCCAATGATTTCCACATTCCGTTGGGTCACCTCTCTTTGGAATGGGCACAGATATGGATCTCTTCCAATCAGTCAGCCAGATAGTAGTCTTCCAAATTTCTTGGCAGAGATGAGTGAGTGCCTCCTCTGCCACCTCACTTTCTTGAAAGAGTTCAATTTTTATTCCATCAATTCCTTTTCATGCACAAGGTTTTTACTTTTTAGTATGTCCCAATATCTATTTTGCCTACTTTTGTTTGTGTAATTTTCAAAATGTTTGGTACTCCGCACTTTGGAATTTTTCTTAAACTTGTAATTCATTTGAAAGTTTACTTCTATTTTTGTTTAATATATTCTTATTTTTAGTTTTTTGAAGAGAAAACGAAAGAAAAGAATGGTAAGATATTCATATGATCATTTTATATAAAATATTATTGAAGAATCAGTGCTCCTAGTTAATATGACTGGATAGTTATCAGCACCTTGAGATTATGTATTAGTTTTTCTCTGTACTGTTAAATTTCACTGACCCTATATTGCAGCAGCCAAGAGATCAAACGTGTGTATTAGGCAAATCTGCTGCATAATACCTTCTGAAAGTGTTGAAGAGCAAAGATGTCAGCTTGAGGACTAAGGTGCACCAGACCCAAGCCATGGTATTTTCAATAACCTCATATGCATTTGAAAGCTGGGTGGTGAATAAGGAAGACCGTAGAAGAATTGATGTTTTTGAGTTATGGTGTTGGAGGAGAATATTGAAAGTGCCATGGGCTGCCAAAAGAACCAATAGATCCGTTTTCAAAGAAGTGCAGCAAGAGTGCTCCTTGGAGGCCAAGATGACCAAACTTCGTCTCTCGTACTTCAGACATATTGTCAGGAGGGACCAGTTGCTGGAGAAGGATATCATGTTTGGATGTACTAAGACATCTTTTACATTCTATTGATCTAATTTATATGAACCTGTATTATTTGAGCATAGAAGTCTGTACTCATTAATATGTGTCATAGTAAAGACGTAAAAATGGTCCTGTCATACATTCAGAGTCCTAAGGTAATGGGAATAAGACTCTTGTGGTTCAATAGAGACTGATTGCTATCAGGACTGATTGTGAGTTTTGGAAAGATGAAGGTAGACATTTTATAAATAAAACCCTATCCAGAGAAGCAGTGATGCCAGGGTTGGAGGCAGAGAAGATGTCCTAGAGAAATGGAGTGGCTGGGGGCTCTAGACTCAGGGAGAGGGGCTGAGTGTTGACAGCTGGGGGGCAGGCATGTAGGGTGTACCCTTTGGTTGTTTGCTGATGCATGCAGAGGAATGTAAGCACTAGAATGAAATGAAATACAATAGGATAAATGTAAAGGTAATGTCTTCCCATGTAAACTATCACATAATTCACAATAAAAACTTATTTTTTAAAAAGTTGAGTTTGTTGTGTTCATCTACATAAACAAAGCCAGCTTAGAAAGTCATTGTACTACAAGGATATTTATGCTGATACTTTATAAAAGATTAAAACATATACTTTTTAGTTCCTGGTGAACTTTGACATGGATACTTGATAAGACAAAACAAATTTTCAGAACTATTTGACAAATTTTCCCAAGAGTTTCATATTTTTTATAAAGTTATCACTAAACTAATAGCTTTGTGAAATCAAAGAGCACTTCGTTGGCAGAGGAAGAATACATGGCAAACAAGACTAACAAAGGTGAAGCAAAAACAATCCAGGAGGACCCTGGAACCATCAAGGGAGAAAAGTCAAGTGCAGGACCCTATCCAGAGAAGCAACAATTCCAGAGATGAGGGCACAGATGATGATGTGGAGAGACTGAGTGGGTGGGGACTCTAGACTCAAGGAGGAAGAGGGGCAGTGTGCTGGCTGCTGGGGGTTGGTGTGCAGGGTATACCCTTTGGTTATTTGAATGGTTAAATATTCCTGATTGCTTCGTTGTACATCCAAAAACAGAAACAAGCAAACAAACAAAAAAAACAGAAGCATTGGAAGCAAATGCTGTAGAATGATAAGGCATGGAGGGGATTGAAATAATTTGTAATGAAACGAAATACAATAGGATGAATGTAACGCTTATGTTCTCCCATGTAAATTATGAATTCACAATAAAAACTAGTATAAAAAAAAAAAAGATGAAGCAAAGAGACAGGGGAAACAGAAGGATGTGTCCTATGGATATCAAAGAAGAAAACTGGTAGAACTGATAGGTAAATACATGCATGTAACAGACAAAACAATAGCACAGATGACTGAGATTCCTCACTGTGATTTAAGTTAGAAACTAGCTGCATAGTTTCAGTGAGCTAGTTGGAGAAGTATCACTGCAGATTAATGGGAGAGTGCTACTTTACTCTACTAATTAATTCTTTGGTGAAGTTTTCCTGTTCCTGAAATGCCCATGCAAGTACATGTCCTCCATTCTCTTCAATCACATATTGCAATTATGTGAAAGAAAATAAAGAGCAGTATCTATGAATTATTGGAGTAACTGTTTTAAAGATGGTTAACAACTAGATGCTAAACAACTAGTAAAATAAGAATATCAGAATCAGGAAACTGAATGTATCCAACAATAATGGGACTCATAGTGGTATCAAAAAACAGAAGATTTTATTTTAAATGAATTACATAAAACAGCGAATTTATGAAACATCAATAAAAGCTGGACAAGTGTCATTGAGGTTGCCATTAAGTACTGTCGAGTCAGTTCCGACACATGACGACCCCCTATAGGGTTTCTGAAGAGCGGTTTGTGAGTTTGAACTGACCACCTTGGGATTCAAACCAACTTTGCTGTCCATTGCTTTTTCCCATAGTGCCACACTGGCCACAAAACCAAAAAGGGGATCTTTTCTCTATTATCATTCTCAAACAAGCTCCACACTTACAAACGCAAAAGGAATTACGAATCAGAGTAAGTTGTAGTGTCGAAGTGATACATATTTGTGCCCATTCCAGAGAGTGGTGACCCAAAAGAATATGGAAATCATCTGACAATATTATTATTACCAAATGTAAGTAAAATTTTGTAAAAGTAAGTACAAAAGGGTTGCAATAGCACATACACAGAAAACTACAAGAAGTTTAAATCAATCCTGAACCCCATCCAGAATCTTCTGAGGTGGGAAATTTCCACTGGAAAGGACAAGCAGACCAGCCTGTAGTGGCTGGAAGAACAGAAGATACGTCTTGAAAGAAAGACCAACAGAAAAAATACAAACCAATAATGGCAGTCTGACTGACTACCACAAGAACAAGCAAGTTGTTCATCGAGGAGACATCAAGGCAAACAATCAGTTCCCCTCAGGGCAAACACCCTTCCAAAACTAAGACTCAATCGGAATACACAAACAGACACGTGCTCTGACTGGTGACCACGTTGGTCACCGATAAAAGTAAGTGAGCGAAAAACAGCAATGAAGCTGTGAGCTAAGTCCAGCCACATTCAGTGCACTCCTGTGAACCCGGATGGAGACCTGGTTGGCTAGCAGTTTTGCAAGACTGGGGAATCCTGGGACCAGAGTCAGTGACATAGCCACAGAGGACTAGAGTGGAGAATGAAGCATCCAGCTGATAAGAAGTGAAGGGAGATGCACAAGTACACCCACACTTGCAGATAATACCCACTTGACCTGGCTTCAATGGCTGGATGATCAGAGTTCAACTAGAAGAAGAAAGAAGAAGAAAAAAAGAGTAATGTGATACAATTTGATAAACTTGACTTACACATATGGATACAGTAGCTCAAAAGAGGGAACAAATCTTCACAGTGAAGATCATTCCTACCCACTGAGTACACAAGGTAGACAGGGATGGGAAAACTGGACATTAGCAAGCCAAAATGGGGGAGCTACAAAAGCAAGAAGTGACTGGCTTACAAGCTTTCAAGAGGGAACCTAGATCTAGAGGGCGCAGAGGAAGGTAGAATCTCTACTGAGTAGCTCCAATCTGAAAAAGCAGGACTGAAAAAGGAGATGGGGATAGCATTCATGTGGTACAATAGTGAATAATTATTATCAGGACTGACTGTGAGGGTTGGAAATGTAAAGGTAGATATTTTGTAGCAAAAGGAGGGTAATGGTTGACTTTGCAGACAAGGAGCAGAGGTACCTGAGATCATCAAAAGAGAAGGGCGGACTGCAGGACCCTACCTAGAGAAACAGTGATGCCAACGACAGAGGCAGAGACAATGACATGGATAGATGGAGTGGCTGGGAACTCTAGACCCAGAGAGGGAGAGAGGCTGTGTGCTGATGACCAAGAGACAGGCTTGCGAGGTGTGCACTTTTGGTTGGTTGATGATGCATGGAAGGGATTGTAATCATGGCAATGTAATGATTTACTATCAGGTGAATGTAAAGCTCATGTTCTCCCATGTAAACTGTCACAAAATTCACAATAAAACAGTTAAAAAAAAGGCTCAATAATCAAGAGTGCTCATTGCAGTGCAATACTCATTGAAGAATTGAAGCCTAAACTTTGGATTAAATGCAGAGGACTGCTATCCAAGGGCATTGTGATCTTGCATGACAATGCACGTACACACACCTCTGCCCACATTGTTGACATTCTGCCAAAACTAACAATTCAACCTCGTTTTGAGTTGTTAAAGCATCCTCCCTATAGTCCTGATGTTGCTCCATCAGATTTTCACCAGTTTGGTTCCTTAAAAGCAGCCCTTTGAAGACAAATATTCACCTCTGATGGAAAAATTAAGACCCTGGTGCATTCATGGCTTGCAGCTCAGCCAAAAACATTTTTAAATAAGCTTGTGGACAGATGGACAAATTATATTGAAAAACAAGGAGATTATGTTGAAATAATGTATTTGTCTTCTCTAAATTTATTTTACTTATTAAAATAAATTCCACAACCAGAGCGCTTATAATTTTTACTCAACAACAAAAAAAAGTTAAATCAGATTCAGACTAGGATGTGGAACAAGGCCTTTCATTACTGGACTCAAATGGATCTTCGTTAAAAGCAGAGAATACCAGAAAAAATGTTAACCTGTGCTTTATTGACTACACAAAGGTTTTCAACTGTGTAGATCATAACAAGCCACGGATAATGTTGTGAAGAGTGGGTATTTCAGAACACTTAATTAGCTTCATAAGAAACCTCTACTTAGACTAAAAGGCAGTAACTGGAACAGAACAAGGGGGCACTGAATGGTTTTGAATCAGAAAAGTTATGCACCAGGAATGTATTCTTTCACCATACTTCTTCAATCTGTATGCTGAGAAATAATCCAAGAAATTGAATTATATGAAGAAAAACATAGCATTAGGATTGAAGGAAGACTCATTAACAATCTGTGATAATGCAGATGATACAACCTTGTTTCATGAAAATGAAAAGGACTTAAATACTTACTGATAAACGTCAAAGTAAAGAAAGCAAAAATCCTCACCAATGAAACAGTAACTAACATCACAATACATGGAGAAAAGAGTGAAGCTATCAAAGACTTCATTTTGCTCAGATCCATTATCAACACTCTTGGAAGTAATGGTCAAGAAATCAGATGATGCATTGCATTAGGCAAATCTTCTGCACAAGACCTCTTTTAAGTATTTAAGAGCAAAGGTGTCAGTTTGAGGACTCAGGTGCCCCTGACCCAAGCCATGGTATTTTCCGTAACCTCATATGCATGTGAAAGTCAGACAGTGAATAAGGAAGACCATAGGAGAATTAATGCATTTAAGTTATGGTATTGGAGGAGAATATTGAAAGTGCAATGGGCTGCCAAAAGTGCAGTGGGCTGCAATGGGCTGCCAGATATGTGTTGGAAAAAGTGCAGCCAGAGTGCTCCTTGGAGGCCAAGATGACCAAACTTAGTCTCTCATACTTCGGACATATTGTCAGGAGGGACCAGTCTCTGGAGAAGGATATCATATTTGGTAAGGTAGAGGGTCAGAGAAAAAGAGGAAGACCCCCAGCGAGATGAATTGGCAAAGTGGCAGCGTCAGTGGGCTCAAGTGTGGCAACAATAGTGAGGTTGGCCCAGGGTCAGGCAGTGTTTCATTCTGCAGTGCATAAAGTCACTATGAGTCAATACCAACTCTATGGCACCTAACAACAACAAGTTAATCTTACATCCAGGAACAGAGAACTCTAGGGCCATCAAGTGGGAAGATCATGAGTGGAATGTGGGATCCTAACCAGAGAAGCAGTAGCATCAACTACTCTGAAAGGGATCACATTTGAAGGTCCTGAATATAATGGGAGGAAAATGTTGAAGAAGCCTCAAAATTATAAAAATGACCAGACTTACTAGTTGAATAGAGACTGGTGGAAGCCCTAGGACTATGGCCTTTAGTCACTATCAGCTCAGTATTTCTTTTTTTTCTTTCCTTTCCTTATCTCTATCATCCCCACACCTAGGCCTCCCTCTCCTTCTTTTACACTTCCTTGTTTTGGGAACTAAAAGATATTTCAGGATCATCTTGCATACCTCCTGACCCAATCCTACAATCAGCTATTTCTGCAATGAGCCCTTAGCAGTAGTATTTAAGTGTTGCAGAATCACTGACCACTCAGAGTTACCTTGTCTAGGTTTTCTGAGGATCATATGGTGGGTTTAAACCACTAAACTTGTGATTTGCAGAGCAGTGCTTTTCATAAAATACCACACCAGGACTCTTGCAAAGAACCCTAGCTCCCTCTTAGTTTGGGGGAAGGGTGTTAAAAACTAAGATCTGAACAGTATGTGTGTTCATTACTACTGTATTGTGGTTGTTGTTTTTCCTTTAACCTTATCGCATTTATTCTGTAGCTTCTTATTACAGGCCATGATAGTCTGAGTGTTTAGTTACATTGTCTAGATCTCTCATGTTCTCCTTCCATCCATACTCTCTCCTCCATTTGCTTTTGCTGTTGCTAAGTGCTGTTCAGTAAGTTCCGACCCATAGAGAGCGCGTATAGTTTCCAAGGAGCAGCTGATGAACTTGAACTGCCAACCTTGTGGCTACAGGACTCCTTCTCCTCAATTAAGTCCTATTAAAGAATGTGTATATGTGTGTGCTTAGGTGAGTTAAAGCACAATTCTCAGTCCATATAGAAGTGTTTGAGAAAAAACTAGCGTGGCAAGCACATTCCGATCTCTGCTAGAATAGTGTGACAGTTTGGACTCCATGGGGCTATAAAGATAAATGGAAAGGCCTCTAGAAGTCAAAGGCGACTCCACAATCTAAGAAAAAAAGCACCCTATGGACTTTACCTTTATGCATCTAATCCATTTCTGCCTGGTGCAGCATTTGCACCTGATAAGACAAAGACTTTGACTGGGAGAGTTATTCACAGATTTGGAGTGAAGCCAGTGTTTGAGGCAGGAGGACACATGTTTCTTCCTTCATTATTTTCTTTATATGGTGGTAGTGTTTATGTGCTAGTAGAGCTCCTTAGTGACCCTGTATATGGTTTCCAAAGAGCAGCTGGTGACCTTAATTGCTGCCATTGAGGTTCAAATGACCTTGCCATTCAGCACATTAACTCACAGCACTACAGCAGGAGTCCTGGTGTGGTACTGTGGGTTAATGCACCAGAATGCAAAGCCATTTGAATTGCAAGGTCTGCAGTTCAAGCTCAACAACTGCTCCTTGGAAACCCTATACAGCGTCACTATGAGTCTGAATCAACTCAACGACGACACTTAACAACAACAACACAGCAGTATATATATATTGTTGTTGTTGTTGTCAGGTGCCATCGAGTCAGAACCGACTCATAGCGATCCCATGCACAGCAGAATGAATGTCCAATCCTGGGCCAACCTCACTACCGCTGCCACACTTGATGCCATCAATGATGTCACCTGGCCAATCCATTTCATTGGGTGTCTTCCTCTTTTTTTCTGACCCTCCACCTTATCCAGCATGACATCCTTCTCCAGCGACTGTTCCCTCCGGACAATATGTCCAAAGTATGAGAGATGAAGCTTAGCCATCTTGGCCTCCAAGGAGCACTCTGGCTGCACTTCTTTCAAAACAGATCTATTGGTTCTTTTGGCAGTCCATGGCACTTTCAATATTCTTCTCCAACACCATAATACAAAGGCATCAATTCTTCTACGGTCTTCCTTATTCACTGTCCAGCTTTCGCATCCATATGAGGTTATTGAAAATACCATGGCTTGGGTCAGGCGCACCTTAGTCTTCAAGCTGACATCTCTGCTCTTCAACACTTTAAAAAATTCCTGTGCAGCAGATTTGCCTAATGCAACGTCATCTGATCTCTTAACTGCGGCTTCCTCAAGTGTTGACAGTTGATCCAAGAAGAATGAAGTTCTTGACAAGTTCAATATATATGTTGTTGTTGTTGTTGTTAAGTGCCATTGAGTTAGTTCCGGCCCATAGCGACCCTGAACAGGGCTTCTGAGGTTGTAAATCTTTATAGGAGCAGAAAGCCTCATTTTTCTCCCGTGGAGCAGCTGGTAGTTTCAAACTGCTGACCTTGTGGTTCACAGCTTGATTCATAATCACTACTCTACCAGAGCTCCATATATATATATATATATATGTTGATGGTGTGGTGGAGACAGTTCTGACTCATAGCCACTCTGCATAGGGTTTTCATGGCTGTAAATCTTTACAGGAACAGAAAGGCTCATCTTTCTCCTGTGGAACAGTTGGTAGTTTTGAACTGCTGATGGTGAGACTGTCAGGCCAACTCATAACCACTACATTACCAGAGCTCCTTATATATTATTGCATCTTTATATACATACATATGTGTGCACACACACACACACACACACACACACGAAAGACAAATTGAAGAGGAATAGCATCACATTCAACATCAGATTGAACATTTCAAGATATATCATGAAATACGATGCTGCCTATGATAGGATAATATCCATATATATAAACGGTAGACCAATTATTATTTCTATTATTCAAATTTATGCACCAGCCACTAAAGTCAGTGATGATGAAATTGAAGAATTCCATCAAACATGATCAAGATGTATTGATAATTACTGGTGACTGGAATGAGAAGGTTGGAAACACGTGGAAGGATCTGTAGTTGGTGACAGAAATGGTCTTGGAGATCTGATACTAGAATTTTGCAAGACCAGTGACTTATTCATTACAAATACCTTTTGTAAACAACATAAAAACTACTATATACATGGACCTTACCAGACAGAATGCATAGGAATCAATTTGACTCCATATGTGGAAAGAGTGGTAGAAAAATTCAGTATCACCTGGTGAGCAAACCCATGGGCCAATGGTGGAACATCAACTGCTCACATTTAAGTTTAGGAGGAAGCTGAAGAAAATCAAAACAAGTCTGCAAAAGTTGAAATATGACCTTGAATAAATCCCAACTGAATTTAGAGACCACCTCAAAAACAGATTTGATTTATGAGACACTAATGACCAAAGACCAGAAAGCTGTGGGATGGCGTCATGAGGGAATCGCCAACCACTGACTGCGTTTCTGGAAAGAGACAAGGGAAAAGCTCCATATCATCAGCCAAAGCAAGGTCTTTAACAGATTGTGGAACAGACCATCAATCTCATATGCAAATTCAGGTTGAAGCTAAAGAAAATCAAAATAAGCCCATGAGAGCCAGGATATGAATGAGAGCATTATTTTATGATCATCTCAAGAATAGATTTGAAGCATTAGGCACTAATGACCAAAGGATCAGAAAAGAGTTGTGGGATAACATTAAGAACATCATACAGGAAGAAAGCAAAAGATCATTAAGAAGAAAAGAGAAAAGGAAAAGACCAAAATCTATGTCAGAAGAGACTGAAACTTGCTCTCCAGCACAGAGATGCAAAAGCAAATGGAAGAAATGAAGACATAAAAAAGCTGAACAGGAAATTTAAAAGTGAAGCTCAAGAAGACAAAGTCAAGTATTATAATGGAGTGTGCAAAAACCTGGAGTTAGAAAACCAAAAGGTAAGAGCTCGTTCAGCATTTCTCAAGCTGAAAGAACTGAAGAAAAAATTTAAACCTTGACTTGCCATGCTGAACGATTCTATGGGGAAAATATTGAATGATTTAGACAGTATCAAAAGAAGATGGAAACATCAAGAAGTGTCACTGTACCGAAAAGAAATGGTCAATATTCAGTGATTTCAAGAGGTAGCATATGATCAAGATCCATTTGTACTGAAGAAAGAACTTCAAGATGCACTGAAGGTATTGGCAGAAAACACAGTTCCAGGACTTGACAAATTAATAAATTGGGATCTTTCAACAAATTGACAGCTACGTAACCAACTGATTAGAAGAGATCCACATCTGTGCCCATTCCAAAGAGAGGTAACACTACTTAATGCAGAAACGGCAGACAATATCATTAGTATTACATTCAAGTCAAATTTTGCTAAAAGTAATTCACAAACGGTTGTAATAGTACATGGACAGTGAACTGTCAAAGTTCCAACCTAGATTCAGATGCGGACATGGAACAAAGGATATCATTCCTAATGTCAGATGGTTCTTGGCTTAAAGCGAAGAATACCAGAAAGATATTTACCTGTGCTGTTTTTACTATGTAAAGGTTTTTGACTGTGGATCTTGGCAATCTATGGATAACATTGTGAATAATGGCTATTTCAGAACAATTTTGGGGAAAAGAAGTATTTAGGAACTTACACTTAGACCAAGAAACAGTTGTTTGAAACGAACAAAGAGGGGAGAGATACTTAATGGCTTAAATTCAGGAAATATGTATACCTGTGTTGTATTCTTTCACCGTATTTATCCAATCTGCATGCTGAGCAAATCTAAGAAACAGGAATTTATGGAAAATGTGCTATCAAGATTGGAGGAAGACTCACTAACAGCCTGTGGTCTGCAAATGATACAACCTTACTTGCTGAAAGTAAAGAGGTCTTAAACTACTTACTAATGAAGATCAAAAACCACAGATTTGAGTATGGCTTGCACTTCAATTGTTGTTGTTGTTAAGTATCATTCAGTTGGTTTGGATTCATAAGGACCCTATATAGTGTTTCCAAGGAGAAGCTACTGAGTTTGAACCACTGACCTATGGTTAGCAGTACAGTTCTTATTCTACAGTACCACGCCAGTCCTCTATGCATATATAAAACAAAAATCCTCACCACAGAGCAATAAGTAAGATGATAGGTGGAGAAAAGATTGAAGCTGTCAAAGACTTTATTTTGCTTGAATCCACTATCAATTGAAGTAGCAGTCAAGAAGTCAAATAGGTAAATCTGTGCACAAGACCTCTTTAAAGTTTTGAAGAGCAAAGATATCTGTTTGAGGATTACAGTGGGCCTGACCCAAGCAATGGTATTTTCAATAGTCTTATATGCATGTGATAGTAGAAGTAGGACAATGAATAAGGAAGACCATAGAAGAATTGATGCATTTGGAATTATTGAAGATGAATA
>NW_006409167.1:158282-160534 GCF_000296735.1 Chrysochloris asiatica
CCATAGCGACCCTGTACAGGGTTTCCGAGGGTGTAAATCTTTATGGGAGTAGAAAGCCTCATCTTTCTCCCACGGAGCGACTGGTAGTTTCGAACCGCTGACCTTAAGGTTCGCAGCCCGATTCGTAACCACTACGCTACCAGAGCTCAGTTCAGACATATATACATACCTTATATATATATATGGATATATACATACATAAGTATAAGGTGGCCACAAGAATTGATATTCATTATTCATTGTCCTGGTGTGGTACTGTAGTATAAGCACTCGATCACAAGGTCAATTTTAACTGCAAGGTTGGCAGCTCAAACTCACCAATCACTACTTGGAAACCTATGCAGGGTCTCTATGAGTCAGAACTGAATCGATGGCACTTAAAAATAACAATGACTTGTCTCAAATAATTTTATTTTTCCCTTTTCCTTTTCTGGAGAATGTCATTAAAATAAAAGAGCTTTGTGCTACTTTTTGTGGGTTTATCTCCATCCTGTTAGTTTTAATTTCATATACACTTTCTTCATAAAGTTATTTTTCTTCATGCTTATTTTAACATTAATCTCTCCATTTTATTTTTCAGAAGCACTTAAAATTAAGTAGGTAAAATTTCTGACAACCCATAATCTAGTACTAGTTTACAGTTACTGTTTCCTTAGAATCTTTGACATCTTTTGCTCTCGCTTTTATTGATGTCAACTCTTCCATTTTGGACACCTGGTGTGGAGCTGTAGGATCAGCATTGGATAGTGAACCACAAGGTTGGCAGTTCTCTCATATTAAATTCTATCTACTTATGTTTCCCTGCCTTTTTCATCTTTCCCATTATACCTTATATCATTTTATAATTTAGTCTCCACCATTTCAATATGTATATATATTTAAATATGTATTTATTTCATTTGGGTGCAATGCTTTGCTTGAAATGGCACAAAGCAATCCAGCATATTTTAATTATATACATAATACAAAAATGGATTTAAAGGGTAATGAAATTTTTTTTCATTGAACTTTTTGAAGCCCCCTCATCAACGTAGGAAAATAATTCCATGTCATTCATTTGGGAGTCAGTAGTTCATCTTGGTTGTCTTTTCTCTCTATTGATGGGTTAAAATGGCTGATTGCATATAACTCTGTGATGTGGAGGACTGCATTTCCTTTGATTCATCTAAATATTGAGTTACCTAAGCCCTATCTAAAGGCACCTGCTGGTTGTACACTTACATTATTTTTCCTACAGATAATTATTGAGAACCCACAAAGATAGGCATTGTAAATACAGCAAACAAAGCAAAGTGCTTTCTGCCCTCAGGTAGCTTACATAATAATATGCCAAATGTAGAGTTCTTTGAAGATAAAGATGAAGCTAGAATTTATAGAATACCTTGCACTTAACGTCTATAGAACCTCTCTGACATAGCTATTTAGCACCCCACTGATGTACTAAACCTCAAAGAGATTAAGGAATTTAAGATTGCATATTTTGTGAGATGTAGGACTATGCTCAGTGGTTTTGTCAGTGTTCTTTGTAATATACCCTTGTAATAACCCTTGAGGGTAATGTCATTGCCTCATACTGTTTGATTTTTAAAGCTTTTTCTGTGAATTGAGTGACAGTGTACAGGGTAGATGATCAGTTTTACATTCAACCAATCATTGTTGTTGTTGTGCCGTGGAGTAGGTTCCGACTCATAGCGACCATGTACAGGGTTTCCGAGGCTGTAAATCTTTACGGGAATAGAATGCCTCATCTTTCTCCCGAGGAACAGCTGGTAGTTTCGAACTGGTGACCTTGCGGTTCATAGCCCAATTCGTAACCACTACGCTACCAGAGCTCCTTACAAAGCTTTAAATCCCCTGCATGTACCATCAGCTAACAGTACTTATATCTAATGACAGTTTTGTTTGGTTTTGTTATGCTTTATTGATGTACACATACCATATGGAAAATATGTTGTTGTTGCTGTTAGGTGCCATTGAGTCGGTAGTGACTTGTAGTGACCCTAGGTACAGGAGAATGAAACACTTGTCCGATCCTAGGCCAACCTCACTACTGTTGCCATGCTTGAGTCCATCGATGCTGCCACCTGGCCAATCAACTTTGGGGGGTCTTCCTCTTTTCCTCTGACCCTCCACCTTACCAAACAAACATGATATCTTTCTCCAGTGACTGGTCCCTCCCAACAATATGTCCAAAGTATGAGAGACGAAGTTTGGCCATCTTGGCCTCCAAGGAGCACTCTGACTGCACTTCT
>NW_006409167.1:160810-167035 GCF_000296735.1 Chrysochloris asiatica
TTGACAACATCAATCTTTTCTCTATTGATAAGAATGTTGTTTATTGGTCCAGTGGTGAGGATTTTTGTTTTCTTTACATTGAGATGTAATCCATACAGAAGGTTGTACTCTTTGATCTTCATCAGTAAATGTTTTAAGTCCTTTTCACTTTCAACAAGCAAGGTTGTATAATCTGCATATTGCAGGTTGTTAATGAGTCTTCCTCCAAACCTGATGCCACGTTTTTCTTCAGAGAACCAGCTTCTTGGATTATTTGTTCAGCATACAGGTTGAATAAGTATGGTGAAAGAATACAACCATTCAGTGTTCCCATGTTGTGTTTGAACAACTGCCTCTTGGTCCATGTAAAGATTCCTTATGAGCACAATTAAGTGTTCCAGAAGACTCATACTTTGCATTATTGTCCATAGCTTGTCATGATCCACACAATAGAAAGCCTTTGTGTAGTCAATAAAGCACATGTATGTCCATTTAAATGGTCAAACCTTACATTTTATAAGCCAGTCTCCTGCCCTCAGGCACACAGCCTTTTCAGTCCATTGGCCTAAAATCCTCTGCTGCTCTGTCTCTCTGTCCATCACATCTCTGCTGTAGCTGCTTTTCTGATAAGGATTCCTCATTCCTCTCATGCTCTTACCGCTTGGTGGTCCTAGTGTCCTTTGTTCTTGAGATGACAGATTAACTGCTCCTCACTTTTAGTTATACCTCTTCTACATTTATAGTTGTGACAATCACCATTAGACCTGATAACAATTACTCACGATTGAATCATAAAATCCTATCCCATCATCATCGGACCCATCTAGATGAGTAAATCTATTCTATGGAGATTCCATCTTACCCCCCTTGTTCTGACCCTAACCACTCTCATAAAAGCTTGTAAAATAAGTCACTTCACACCTTTATATCCCTTTAACTCCACCCCCCACACTTTTTAACTCTTTATTATGAATTCAGTGAAGGTTTACAGAGCAGATAATCAGTTTTCTTTTCTTTTCTTTTTTTTTTAAATTAAATGTTTTTGCATTGTTTACAGGGCACATCATCAGCTTCACATTCAACCACTCATATAGCTTGTTTCATTACATTGATTATTATCCCCTCCATATATCATCAGTTAACAGTGTTTCTCTCTATCCTCTTTAGCTTTTTTTTTTTTTTTTTTTTGGTGGGGGGGGGACTTGCCTTTTTGGAATTTACAGTCTCGGCTTTTAGGGAAGGTTTTTACATTTGTCTGTGGATATCCAGGGCTCATGTATGAGATTACTAACAAGCATTACTGGATAATCAGATGAGGGACAGTTTGCTATGTCTACTAGGTAGCTAGAGTCTGATCCTCAGAGTCTATGGTTTGGACGGTCAACAACGCTTGTGCCCAAGATAATCAGTTTTCGTTCAACAAAACATACACTGTGTTTTTCTATGGTTGCAATCCCCTCCATGCACCAACAGTTAACAGCATTTACCTCTATTCACTTTAGTCAATATATTCTTCCCAGTGTCTCCCACCACCCTATCTTTCCTCTGGTTGTTTATTGTCTGCCCCATCACCCATGTCAATGTGTGTCTACCATCTAGCATATATATCATTTCCTCCTCCCTTCAAAACCCTCACACATTGTTTCTTTTATCAAGAAAACCCCCCTCTCTTTTTTCTTTCTTTCCCTTGATGTACAATAAATTAATAAGGAGCATATTCTGGAAGTCGGTCTCTGGGCCACCATCACACAGCTTTTCTCTTTCTATAAGTCTAGAGTCCTAAGCTGCTCAATCACTCATGCCATCACCTCTGCCTCCATCTTTGGTGTGGCACCTTCTTTGGTTAGAGTCTCACGTTCAGCTCATGCTCTTCTCTTTTGAAGATCCTAGGGACCTCTGTTTGTTCTTGGAAAGTAAGATTAACTATTCTCCCCCTTTTTTTGTTACACGTCTTCTACCTTTACAGTTGTGACAGTCAAAATTAAGTATGATGACAATTACTCACCATTGAATGAATAATCATATCGTCATCACCTTTTACCAGACCCATCTAGACAAGAGGAAAACTGTTGAGTGGGGATTCTACCTTCCACCACATACTCTGAATGTTAAACTCCCTTTTGAAATCTTGTAAGCCAGTCACTTCATGCCTTTATAGCCCCTCCATTTAGGTTGCCAATGACTAAGTTGCCCATCTCCATCAACCCTGCTTACAGAGGGGATAGATTTGATACTTTATGTGAAAACCCCTTCCCTCTTGGTTGGTAGTTTGAGCTACTACTTCCATAAGTATAAGTCAAGTTCATCAAACTGTAGCATTTTATACTTGTTTCCTTTATCAAATTTCTTGATCTTCCACTAGTTGAGTTCTGACCATCAAGCCATTGAAGCTAGGTCAAATGGGTACTATCTTCAAGTTTGGATGTTCTTGTGCATCTTCCCTCACTTCATATCAGCTGGATGCTTCACTCTAGCCTTCCATGGTTATGTCCTTGTCCATGGGATCAGAAGTCCCCAAGTCTCACTACACTTCAGACCAACCAGCCCTTCCTCTGCTCTCTTTCATCTCAAGGTCAACAGGGGTCTATGGAACATGCTCAAATGCAGTGTATATCTTCATAGCTGCCTTTCCCCCATTTTCACTCAAAGTAGAACAACATGGTCACCAGCAAGGTTTTATGCTTGCTCATGTGTTCCCCCTTGAGTTTCAGTCTTGGAGCAGAGTTTGTCCTGAAGGGACTTGATTGCTTGTCTTAATGGCTCCCTGGCGAACAACTTGCTTATTCTTGTAGTAGCCATCCCCACTACCATTTTTTTTTTTTTTTTCCTGCTGATCTTTCTTTCAAGAAGTATCTTCTGTTCCTCTAGCTGCTCTGGGCTAGTATGCATGTCCTTTAAAGTGGGACTGTCACACTTCAGGATGGGATGGGGCTCAGGATCCACCTAACGTTCTATACATAATAAAGGCTCCAGAAGAAGCCTATTTCATTGGGTAAGTTCTAGAGCTCCTTTTAGGTATCCCAATGAATTATAGGCTGAAGACAGGTTTATGAGGTTTCTGTACTCATGTGTCCTGACATTCCTTTCTACCACACAACTGTCTGTTTTACAATAGTAGGTAATGGAAACCAATATCCATAAAAACAATGTAAAACATCTTAACATTATTTCTTGACTTTTACCCAATCAGTCTATGCCTCCATCCCTGTATCTCAGAGTCCTGTTGTTCCAAGTTTGAACATACATCGCTATTTACCTCAGACCCAGTTAGCCCATGAAACCTACCTAAGCATTTCCCCAATTATCTAGTTTTTTTTTATTCCCCTTCTCCACTTTGTGTATTGTCCTCCCTTTCCTTATAAATTGCCCTCCCCAACCCCTGAGCTATAATGTGACTATCCCCTAACCTGTGCTCTACCTTATTCCCCTTACCCCTCTTGGTAATCAACAAGTAAATTTTTCATTTTTCTTTTAATATTGGTACCTTTTCTTAAGCTTTTACAATTATGTTCTTATGTAATATTTGTCCTTATGTGACTAATTTCATTCAACATAATATCCTCAAGGTTCATCTATGATATGCAGTGGTTTGCAGCTTTATTGCTATTCTTCAAGGTAGCATAGTATTCCATTGTGTGTATGTACCATAGTTTGGTTATCCATTTTTCCACTGATGGGCACTTAGTCTGTCTCCATCTTTTTACTATTCTAAATAGTGCAGCAATAAACATTGGTGTTCTGGCTCATATTTCTTGTGGATATATACCAAGTAGAGGAATTGCTTGATCATAGGGTATTTCTATCTCCAACTTTCTTAGAAAGCGGCATACAGTGTTCCAGAGCACTGAACCATTTTCCGTTTCCTCCAGCAATGTAGGAGAGTCCCAATATCTCCACATTTTCGCCATCATTTATTGTCCTTTGCTTTTTTAACTTCACTGTTATTGCTAGTGTAAGATGACATTTCAATGTAGTTTTGATTTGCTTCTCTCTAATAGCTAATGAGGAGTCCTGGTGTGGCGCTGTGGACTAATGGGTCAGACTGCAAAGTCGTTTGAACTGCAACGGCAGTGGTTCAAGCTCACCAGCTGCTCCTTGGAAACCCTACACAGGGTCGCTATGGGTTGGAATCGACTCAACGGCACTTAACAACAACAACAATAGCTAATGATCATGAATATTTCTAAATATGTTTGTTGCTGCCCAAATGTCTGTTCCCAAGTGTCTGTTCCCAAGTGTCTGTCTCAAGACACTTCCCAAGTGTCTGTTCATGTCCTGTGCCCATGTTTAAATTGAGTTATTTTTCTTTTTCTTTTTTTTTAAGGTTTTTATTGTGGATTGAGTGAACGTTTATAGGGCTGATCATCAGTTTTTGCATTCAGCAAATCAAACACCTCGTTTCATTACAATGATTATGATCCCCTTTATGTACCATCAGTTATCAGTATTTCTCTCTATTCACTTTAGTGTTTTGGGGTTGTTTTTTTAAAAACACTCAGGCATGTATAAGAATTTATATCACCAAAGAGCACATTCTGCAAGTCTGCCTCTTGTCCACCATCTCTTACTTCCTGTCTTCTCATGAATCTAGAGTGCTCAGCTGCTCCCTCTTTCAATGTCCCCATCTCTGTCTCTATCTCTGGTGTTGCTGCTTCTCTGGATAAGGTTTCACATTCTGCTTGTGCTCTTCTCCCTTGATAGTCCTAGGGTTCTTTGTTTCTGGACTATAAAATTAACTACTCCCGAGTTTTTGTTACAAAACTTCCGCCTTTACAATTGTGACAGTCGCAATTAGTCATGATAACAATTACTCACTATTGAATTATAAGAATTTTATCCCCATCGTTTCTTACCAGACCCATCTAAACAAGATGAAAACTATTCCGTGGGCACTCTTTGTTACCCCCACACACTTTAACTAAACTCCCTCTTGAAAGCTGGTAAGCCAGTCACTTCATGACTGTATTGCTCCCTCATTGTAGGTAGCCAATGTCTAAGTTGCCCATTCCCATCTACCCTGTGTACAGAGGGGATAGTATTGATACTTTATATGAAGACGACTTCCCTCTCCATTGATATTTAGAGTTACTACCTCCATGGTGTATGAGTATTCCTGAACACTTAATTATGCTCTTGAGGAATCTGTACATGGACCAAGAGGCAGTTGTTCAAACAGAACATGGGAACGATGAATGGTGTAAAATTAAGAAAGATGTATGGCAATGTTATATTCTTTCACCATACTTATTCAACCTGTATGCTGAGAAAAAGTTCTGAGAAGCTGTATTTATATGAAGAAAAGCGTGGCATCAGGATTGGAGGAAAACCCATTAACAACCTGTGATATACAGATGGTGCAACCTTGCTTGCTGAAAGTGAAGAGGACTTAAACTACTTACTGATGAAGATAAAAGAGCATGGCCTTCGGTCTGAATTGCATCTCAATATAAAGAAAACAAATATCCTCACCACTGGACCAATAAACAACATTCTTATCAATGGATAAAAGACTGAATTTGTCAAGGACTTCATTCTTCTTGGATCTAGTATCAACACTTATAGAAGCAGCAATCAAGAAATCAAACAATGTATTACATTAGGGAAATCTGCTGCATAAGAGCTTTTTAAAGTGTTGGAGAGCAAAGATGTCAGCTTGAGGACTAAGGTGTGCCTGAACCAAGCCATGATATTTTCAATAACCTCATATGCATGTGAAAGCTGGACAGTGAATAAGGAAGAGCATAGAAGAATTGATGCTTTTGAGTTATGGTGTTGGAGGAGAATATTGAAAGTGCTGTGGGTTGCCAAAAGAACCAACAGATGTGTGTTGGAAGAAGTGCAGCCAGAGTGCTCTTTGGAAGCCAGGATGGCCAAACTTCCTCTCTCATACTTCAGACATATTGTCAGGAGGGACCATTCACTGAAGAAGGATATCATGTTTGGTAAGGTGGAGGGTCAAAGAAAAAGAGGAAGACCTCCAGTGAGATGCATTGGCAAAGTGGTAGAATAATAATAGTGAGGTTGGCCCAGGATCAGCTTTTCATTCTGCTGTGCATAAAGTTGCTATGAGTCGGTACCGATTCAATGGCACCTAACAACAACAACCTCCATAAGTACAGGTCAAATCATCAAATTGTATCAATTTACCCTCGTTTCGTTGATCAATAATTGCTTCTTTCTTTCTTTCTTTCTTTCTTTCTTTCTTTCTTTCTTTCTTTCTTTCTTTCTTTCCTTCTTTCCTTCCTT
>NW_006409167.1:167135-175129 GCF_000296735.1 Chrysochloris asiatica
TTTCTTTCTTTTCTTTCTTTTCTTTCTTTTCTTTCCTGTAGTTGAGTTTTGATTATCAAGCCAACAAGGCTAATGTCTGCATCTGGGTGTTCTTGTGTCTCCCTTCACTTCATATCAGTTGGATGCTTCACTCTTGAGTTGGGTTTTGCACATGGTGTGAGGTAGAGGTCTTGTTTCATTCTTTAGCATATCACTTTCCAGTTTAGCCAGCCTTACCTACTGAAGAGACCATCTCTCCCTATTTGATGCATTTTGGCCCTTTGTCAAAGATCAGTTGACTGTATGTGGATGGGTTAATTTCTGATTTCTCAATTCTGCTCCATTAATTCATGTGTCTATCATTGTACTCATACCAGGCTGTTTTGACCATTGTAGGAATGTAGTAAATTTTGAAATCAAAGAATGAGAGGCTTTATTTTTCTTCTTGAGTAGTACTTTGCTTATCCTGAGTCTCTTTCTTCTCCATATTGAGTTTATAATTGTTTTTCTTCCATCTCTTTAAATAATGTCATAGGAATCTGGATTGGGATTGCATTACATCCATAGATTGCTTTGGATAGTATTGACATTTTCACACTGTTAAGTTTTCCTATCCATGCACATGGTATAATCCTCCATTTTTGTGACTCTCTTTTGGTTTCTTGTAGTGATGTTTTGTAGTTTTCTTTGTATAGATCTTTTGTGTCTCTGGTTTCTTTCATCTAAATATTTCATCCTTTGGGCAGCTAATGTAAATGGTATTGGTTTCATAATTTCCTTTTCAATGCTGCTATTGTTAGTATAGAAGAATCTGACTGATTTTTGTATGTTGATCTTGTACCATGCCACTGTGCTGAATCTTCCAATTAGTTCTGGTAGGTTGTTTTTTTGCTTAATCTTTGGGATTTTCTATGTGTAGGATCATTTCATCTGCAAAGAGACAGTTTTACTTCTTCATTGACAATTTGGATGCCTCTACTTTCCCTACCTTGCATTATAGTTCTAGCAAGACGTTAGAAAAATACAACTTATCTAAACTTACACAGAGTGAAGTAGAAAAATAATATTTATCATTAATTTTCTGGTGACTGTAGGTGTGCTATGTTGGTCTGTGCTGATTTCCAGCATCATATTGCATAAGAGTGGTAATAAACGGTATCCTTGTGTGGTTCCTTTGTGCAAAGGGAAAGCCCTCAGTTTCTCTCTATTGAGAGTGATGTTGGCTGTTAGTTTTGTATCTATGTTCTTTATCATGATGAAGAATTTCCCTTGAATTCCTGCTTGTTTGAGTATTTTTATCAGGAATAGATGTTGCATTTTGTCAAATACCTTTTCTGCATCAACCAAGATGATCATGTAGTTCTTTTCATGTTTTTCGCTTGTATGGTGTATTGCATTGATTGTTTTTGTAATATTGAGCCATCCTTGCATCTCTAATATGAATCCAACTTGGTCATGACGTATTATTTATTTGATGTGTTGTTGAATTCTATTGGCTAGGATTTTATTGAGAATTTTTGCATCTATATTCATGAAAGATATTGGTCTATAATTTTCTTTCTTTGTGATTTATTTCCCTTGTTTTGGTATGAGGCTTACGCTTGTTTAATCACATGTATTAGGAAGTTTTCCATCCATTTCTATATTCTGGAATAATTTAAGTAGGATTGGTGACAGCTCTTTCTGAATGTTTGGTAAAACTCATCAGTGAAGTCATCTGGACCTTTCTTTTTTCAATTGGGAGTTCTTGGATAACCTGATCAATTTCTTCTTTTATTACAAGTCTGTTCAAGTTTTCTAATTCACTCTGTGTAAGTTTACGTAGGCCGTGTGTTTCTAAAAATGTATCCATCTCCTATACAGTTTCAAATTTGTTGGAGTACAACTCTTAAGAAAATTCTGTTATTATCCTTTCATTTTCATTGTGTCCATTGTGACATAACCCATGTGTTTTCTTATGCGTGTTATTTGTGTCATCTTCCTCTTTCTTTTTTTAGGTTTGCCATTGGTTTGTCAATTTTATTAATCCTTTTGATAAACCAGCTTCTTGTCCTGTTGATGCTTTCTATATTTTTTCTGTTTTCTATCTCATTTATTTCTGCTCTAATCTTTATTATTTCTATTCTTCTGGTGACTGTAGGTTTACTTTGTTGGTCTGTTTCTAATTGTTGGAGATGTTGTGTTAACGTGTTAATTTTGGTGCTTTTTTTCTTTTGGATACATGCATTTATTGCAATAAATTGTCTTCTTAGCACTGCTTTTTCTGTATCCCATAGATTTTGGTATGTTGTGCTTTCAGTCTCATTTGTTTCTAGGAGATTTGTAAATTCACCTTATATATTTCTACTACCCAGTAGCTTTTAATAAGGGTGTTTTTCAATTTCCATGTATTTGACTTTATTTCCTTACTCTTCCTATTGTTGATTTCAAATTTTATAGTACTGTAATCTGAGGTGATCCTTTTTAGTATTTTATTGTTTGTAAATTTATGGAGACTTATTTTGTGGCCTTTTACATGGTCTGTTCTGGAGAACGTTACATGTGCACTAGAAAAGAATGTTTATTGTGTTGCTGTTGGATTGAATGCTCTGTACACTATGAGGACAAGTTGGTTGATTTTGTTGTTTAGTTCCTCTGTGTCTATGTTGAGCTTCTTTCTGTTTGTTCTATCCTCTTTTGAAAGTGGCTTATTAAAATCTCACACTATTGTAGATTTCTCTATGTCTTTCTTCAGTTATATTAGGGTTTGCTTTATATAGCTTGGGATTCTTTCATTGGGAGAGTAGATATTTATTATAGTTATATTATCTTGTTCAATTGACCCTTTAATAATGAGATAATGTCCTTTTTTTAACCCTTATGTGGATTTTTGCCTTAAAGTTTATTGAAGATCAGTGTTGCTATTTATTCTTGTTTTTTATTGCAGTTAGCTTGGTATATTTTTTTCCATCCTTTATATTTTAATCTGTTTTTGTCTTTGTGTGTAAGATGTGTCTCTTGCAGACAGTATATTGAAGAATCTTGTTATCTTATCTATCTGCCACTCTCTGTGTTTTAACTGGTGCATTTAATCCATTGATATTGAGTGTAATTATCAAGAGGTATAAAATAATTGCAAAGATTGGTTTTTGGTTTTTGTGGTGCTGTTTGTTTCTTTGTTCTATGTGGAGTCTTGTGTTAAGTTCATGTTTTTTGTGCTCTTGTCAGTATATTCTTAGTTTTAATGTTTCCATGTTCTTCTTGTATCTTCATTTTCTTGGTATGTTGTGAAGTACTGCTATTCTTTGGGTTTATTATACATTCTATTAACTTTTTCCTCCATTTAAGACAGTCTATTTTATCCTGCAATCTACCTGACCTCTTCACCATCTGGGTCTCTGTTCCTATGTTTTACCTTTTTTGACATTATAATAATTTTGATTGTAGACTGACCTCCCAGGTCCTCTGAATTACTTCTTGTAGTTTTGGTCTGTTCTAGACTCTTCTATCTGTCAACTGAAATCCAGGTGGTATTGCCACGTATGTCAATCTCTGGTTGTTGTCTGTTTTTGTTGGTTTTCAGTCCAAAGAACTCCTTTTAGGATGTTTTGAAGCACTTGGTTGTCTTTGATAAACTCTTAGCTTCTGTTTATCCTGGAATGTTTTGATTGCACCATCGTATTTGATTGACAAATTTACTGGTAGGTGATTCTTGGTTGGGAGTTTTTGTTCTTTTGGTTTTTGTTTTTTTCAGGGTTTTATATATGTCTGACCATTGCCTTCTTGCCTGCATGGTTTCTGCTGACAGATCAGAGCTTAATCTGATTTGCCTGTCTTTGAAAGGAACACTTCTCTTTTCCCTAGCTGCTTTCAGGATTCTCTCCTTGGCTTTGATTTTGGAGAGCTTGATTATGATCTGTCTTGGTGATTTTCTTTTGGGGTTTGTACTTCCTGGGGTTCATTCAGCTTCTTGAATGCTCATCTGCTCATCTTTCAGGATGTTAGGGAAATTTTCTTCCAAAAGCTCTTTAGCAATGCCAGAGATGGAGGCAGATATGGGGGCATGGAGAGAGGGAGTGGCTGAGGACTGTAGATCCATGGACTAAGAAGAGAGGGACTACGAGCTGATGGCCAGGAGGCAGACTTGCAGAGTGTGCCCTTTGGAGATATGGATTATTCTATGTGCCTGAGTGGTTTTTATGTTTGTTTGTTTGTTTTTAAAAAGCTGAAGTGGATATAGAGAGATACTGTTTACTGATATTACATGGATGGAATTATAATCATTTTGATGAAACAAGGTGTATGATTTGTTGAATGTAAAACTGATGATATGCTCTATAAGCTTTCACTCAATCCAGAATTAAAACCTTAAAGAAAAAAAAAAAAAAAAAAAAAACTAAACCTGTGCTACAAAACATTCTAAAGGGAGTTCTGTGGTCTGATAACCAAAAGAACAGACAATGACCAGAGATTGACATACGTGGTAACACCTCCAAGAACTAAATATACAGAGCAAAGAGTTGAGAACAGAACAAAAGTATAAGAACAATCTCAGAGAATTTGGGAGGTCAGTCTGTGATCAAAACAATTACAATGTGAAAGAAGGTAAACAAGTAGGAACAGAGATCCAGGTGCTGAGAAGGTCAGGTAGATTATTAAAATGGAAGAATACACCATGCTTCTTGATAGGAAGACTTAACTTTTGAAAATGTCAAGACTACCCCAAACAATCAACACACATAATGCAATCCCAATCCAAATTCCAATGACATTCCTCAAAGAGATGGATAAAAAAATTACAAACTTTATATGGAAAAGAAAGAGACTCAGGATAAGCAAAGCACTGCTTAAGAATAAGAACAAGATTTGAAGCCTCTCATTCCCTGATTTCAAAATTTACTACGTGGTTACAATGGTCAAAACAGCTTGATACCGGTACAATGAAATATACATAGATCAATGGAAGCAAATAAAGAATCCAGGTATTAACCCCATCCACATATACTCAACTGGCCTTTAACTAAGGGCCAAAGTACATTATATGTGGAGGAGATAGTATCTTCAACAGATAGTGCTGGCAGAACTGGAATTCAATATGCAAAATATTGAAACAAGACATTTACCTCACACCAAATATAAAAACCATGGAATAATGACCTAAATGTGAATCCTAGAATTATAAAGGTCATCAGTGAAAAAGGACACATTTAAGGACTTTTATACAGGGTACACACAGACTACCAAACATTGTGGAAATTTCACAAACAAAAGAAGACAAAACAGATAATTGAGACATACTAAAAATTAGAGATTTATATACATCAAAAGATTTCATCAAAACAAAAACAAAAACAAAATGGAATCACACAGAATGGAAAAAAATCTTTGCACTGACAAATTAGACAAGGGACTAATTTCTAAAATCCATTGGAAACTAGAACACTTCTACAAGAAAAAGAGAAATGACCCAATTTAAAAATGGGCCCGGTACATGAACAGACACTTCATCAAGGAAGACATTTGGACAGCCAACAAAGATATGAAAAAATGTTTGTATGCCTTTAGAGTGATGCAAATCAAAACAACAATGAGATATCATCTCACACCAGTGATAACAGTGAAGTTCAAAAAAGCAGAGGACAATAAATGCTGGCAATAATGTGGAAACAATGGGAACCTTCTACATTGCTGGTGGGATTGCAAAATGATCCAGCCATTCTGGAAAACAGTATAGTACTTCCTCAGAAAGTTGGAAACATAAATAACTTATGATCCATCAATTCCTCAACTTGGTATAAATCCAAAAGAAATACAAGGCAGAACATGAGGAGATACATGCACACAAATGTTCATAGCAGGACTTTTCACAATAGCAAAAAGATGGAGACAGTCTAAGTGTCCATAAATGGAAGAATGGATAAACAAACTTTGGTACATACACCAAATGAAATATTTTGCTACTTTAAAGAATAATAAGGAAGCTGCAAGCCACCACATAACATGGATGAACCTTGAGGACATTATGCTGAGTGAAATTAGTCACAAAAGGACAAACATTGCATTAAGACTATGATTGTAGAAGGTTAAGAAAAGATACCCATACTAAAACGAAATAAAACAACAAAAAAATCTTTGTTGGTTACCTGGGGGTGGTAGGTAGGTAGGGAAGGTAGAGCACAAGGTAGGGGATAGACACATCATAGTTCTAGAGTTTGGGAGGGCAATACACAAAAGGGGGAGTGGAATAGAAGAACAAAGTAGATAGGGGAACACTGATGCAGGTTTGTATGGATTAAATGGGATAGAGGTAAATAGTGATGCATGCTCAAACTTGGAACAACAGCACTCTGTGATACAGGGATCGACACATAGTCTGAATGGGAAAAAGAGGGAAAATAATGTTAAGATACTTGACTGTCTTATGAATATTGGTTTCCCTTGCCTACTATTATAAAATAGATACTTGAGTGGGATAAAAAGGAATATCAGGAAGCATAATTACAGAAAGCTTGTAAGCCCATCTTCAGGCTATAATTGATTGAAATACCCAAAATGTGTTCTAGAATTTCCCCAGTGAAATAGGCTTCTTGCAGAGCCTTTTGGTGTATAGGACATTAGGTGGAATCCTAAGCCCCATTCAGAACTTTTTGAGGTGGGACATTCCCACTTTAAAGGACATTCAGACCAGCTGGGAACAGCTAGAGGAACAGAAGATACTTCTTGAAAGAATTACCAGCAGGAAAACTCCAAGTAAAAAAATAGCAGTCTGATTGGCTACTATAAGAATATGCAAGTTGTTCATCAAGGCAAGCAACCAAGTTCCTTTAGGACGAACCCCACTCCAAGACTGAACCTCATAAGAATCACATGAGCAGGTATGTAAGCTTGCTGGATACCATGTTGGTCTACTGGTCAGTGGAAGTAGGGGAAATACAACAATGAAGATATGGGCTGAGTTTGACCATGTTCCATAGACTTGTATAGTTCTGGAGATGAGAGAGAGAAGAGGGAGGGCTGGTTGTTGCAAACTGTGGTGAGACTTAGGGTGTCCTGAGCCAAAGGACAAGAACACAGCCACGGAGGGCTAGAGCAGAGAGTAAAGTGTCCAGCAGATATGGAATGAAGGGAGACACAAAAAAACATACAAGCATATGTTGTTTTTGCTGTTAGGTGCCATCGAGTCAGTACCAACTCATAGTGAACCTATGCAGAACAGAACAAAACACTTTCCAGTCCTGGGTTAACCTCACAATTGTTACCACGCTTTAGTCCATTGATGCTGCCACTTTTCCAATCCATCTCATTGGGGGGGTCTTCCTTTTTTTCTCTGATCTACCTTACCAAACATGATATCCTTCTCCAATGACTGGTCCCTCCTGACAATATGTCCAAAGTATGAAAGACGATGTTTGGCCATCCTGGCTCCCAAGGAGCACTCTGGCTGCACATCTTCCAACACGTATCTGTTGGTTCTTTTGGCAGCCCATGGCACTTTCAGTATTCTCCTCCAACACCATAACTCAAATGTGTCAATTCTTCTATGGTCTTCCTTATTCACTGTCCAGCTTTTACATGAATATGAGGTTATTGAAAATACCATGGCTTAGGTCAGGCACACCTTAGTCCTTAAAGCTGATATCTTTGCTCTCCAACACTTTAAAATGGTCTTGTGCAGCAGTTTTGCCTAACGCAATACATCGTTTGATTTCTTGATTGCTGCTTCCATGAGTGTTGATAGTTGATCCAAGAAGAACAAAGTCCTTGACAACTTCAATTTTTTCTCTGTTGATGTGAATGTTGTTTATTGGTCCAGTGGTGAAGATTTTTCTTTTTTTTTACATTGAGATGTAATCCATACCAAAGGCTGTGCTCTTTGATCTTCATCAGTAAATGTTTTAAGTCCTCTCACTTTCAGAAAGCAAGGGTGTATCATCTGCATGTCACAGGTTGTTAATGAGTTTTCTTCCAAACCTGATGCCACGTTTTTCTTCATAGAACCCAGCTTCTCAGATTATTTGCTCAGCATACAGGTTGAA
>NW_006409167.1:176419-177790 GCF_000296735.1 Chrysochloris asiatica
TTGACTGATGATATGGAGCTTTTCCATTGTCTCTTTCTGCAGATGTAGTCAATTTGATTTCTATGTATTCCATCTAGTGAGATCCATGTGTACAGTTGTCTCTTATGCTGTCAAAAAAAGGTATTTGAAATGAACAAATCATTGATTTTTCTGAATTCTATCATTTGATACTTGGCATCATTTCTATCACCAAGTCCTTATTTTCCAACTACTGATTCTTCCTTTTGACTCCCAACCTTTGCATTCCAATCACCAGTGATGATCAATTCATCTTGATTGCATGTTTGATCAATTTCAGATTGAAGAAGTTGGTAGAATTCTTCTATTTCATCCTCACTGGCATTGGTCATTGGTGCATAAATTAGAATAATAGTGGTATTAGCTGGACTTTCCTAGAGGAAGATAAAAAAAAATTTTATAAAGGAAATTAGTGTGAGTTACTACAATTTGATGAACTTGACCTAAACTTATGGATTTAGTAGGCCAAAATACCAACTGAGAGGGAAGGAGTCTTCACATCAAAGATCAATCCTATCCCTTCTGTATACAGTGTTGATTGAGATGTACAACTTAGACATGGGCTATCTAAAATAGTGGGTGCTATAAGGCCATGACTTCTGGTATGGTGTTGTGGGTTAATGCACCTGACTGCAAAACCATTTGAACTGTCAGGTTGGCAGTTCAAGCTCACCAGTCACTCCTTGGAAACCCTATGCAGGATCACTATGGGTGGGAACCGACTTGATGGCACTTAACAGCAACAACAAATAAAGGCATGAAGTGACTTGCTTACAAGTTTTCAAGAGGGAGTTTAGTTTCAGAGTGTACAGGGTAAGATATGCTCTTCACTGAATAATTTTCTTTTTGTCTAGATGGGTCTGGTGAAAAGAGATGGGGATAGGATTCAATGATTCAATAGTCAGTAATTTTTATCATACCTAATTGCAATTACTACAATTGTAAAGGTAGAAGTTATGTAACAAAAAGAGGAGAGTAGTTAGTCTGACATTGCAGGAACAGAGCGCCCTAGGACCATCAAGTGGGAAGACCATGTGGGAAATAGGACCCTAAGCAGAGAAGCAGAAACATCAGAGATGAAGGCAGATGTGATGGCATGGAAAGACTGAGCAGCTGAGGACTCTAGACTCATGAAAAGAGAAAGGCTGTGTGCTGGTGGCCAGTAGGCAGACTTGCAGAATGTGCCCTTTGGTTGTTTAAATGATTATATATTTCTAAGTGCTTTTGTGTACCTCCCACATGAAATTTTTAAAAACCAGAGAGAATAGAAGCAAAAACTGTAGAATGATGATGCATGGACAAGATTGTAATCATTACAATGAAACAATCTATGTAAACCTGATGTTCTCCCAT
>NW_006409167.1:198371-200323 GCF_000296735.1 Chrysochloris asiatica
TAACAATCTAACATTTTTATTTTTACAGAAAAAAAGGTTCAATCAAGCTGTTATATATTAACTTTTAGGCTTAAATGATCTAGAGCAGTGACCTGCGGTTTCTTAAGGATACTTAACATCAAGCAAGGTTCCCAAAAGGAGTCAAACTGTCTCTGTACACTTTGCAAACTCTTATTTGTGAGCAAGATCTCAGGCACCAAGCTTCTAAAATGTTACATTGTTCTTAATGATCACATTCCTATATACTTTCAGGAGGAAGGAGAGCATCTGGGGTCAACTGATTATATTCAGAGGTGGTTTAATGGGGCTGCCACTGATCAACCCAGGGTCTGCGTATGCTGTCCCCAGCACACAGGTGTAGTCAATTTTATTCCTGTGTGTTCCTACTGGCAATGTTCACTTGTATACTCCCCATTTATATTTTTGTAAAAAGATATTTCCAATTAATTAATCATTGGTCTTGTAAAACACTATCTTGTGATCTCTGGCAACTTTTCTATTATCAAGGCCATATTTTCTCAACTACTCATCCTTGTTTTGTTTTGATTTTTGAAAATTTTGACTGCAAATTGATTGAACGTTTACAGAGCAGATCAACAGGTTTGTTTGTTGTTTGTGTGTGTGTGTGTAAATCAGTTGAAGTTTTATAGAGACCATCAGTTTTACATTAAAGAAATCATATACTTTGTTTCATCAGAAAGATTGCAACCCTTTCCATGCAACAACTATCCCACTTCCTTCATGTGATTCCTATTTTCATTTCACCCAACTTTCCATCCTTTCTCAACTTTTGTCCTTAATAAATTCTCCACTTTTACTTCTAAATTATTGACCATTCCATCATGAGCATACCCTACTAGTGTTGTTGTCCTCGTCTATATACGTATCATCCTCTTGACTGAAAATTGGGCATGAGGGTGACTTCTGTTCCAGACCAGAAGGATGGCCAAGTTTAAGATTCCTCCAGTCCAGACCAGAAGGATGACCAAGCTAGTCTAAGGTTTCTCCAGTCCTTTTTAGACATGTAAGCCCTATCTTTTTTTTTAAATAATTTTTTTAGTTTTTTTTCATAAGTACCCCCACGCTATCCAGGACCTTATAACTGTTTCTCTTTCAGAGAAACAGTTTATCCAGGCACCGTTTAGTTCTTCTGTTCTCAGAGTCATGAAGACGGATATTAGTCTATTAAACTAGTAGACTTCTAGCATCTTCAAATTCTAAATTCTATCACTCTTCTTTGCTCTGCATAAGAAGAAAACAATAGTTGTACCTTAGATGGCCACTCATGACCTTTTAAGATCGTAATCACTACTCTCCAAAGTAGGATTAGGACATTGTCTTTGGGGACTATGTTATGCCAATTGTTCGTGATGTCCCCTGAAACTATGATCTTGAACCCCCCAGTCCAGTAACTTTTTGCCACAAGGTGTTTGTTAATGTCTAAGAAGTTTTCATTATTTTGTCTCCTTTATGGAGACGTGGTGTGTCACTGTATGATAAGCACTGGCTTTAGGTTTGTAATTCAAACCAACCAGCTGCTCCTTGGATATCCTATACAGTCAATATGAGTCAGTACCAACTGGAGGGCACTTAACAACAACAACTATACGTCACCAAATTTATAGTTGTATTTGCAGCAAAGAAACATTGCTGTTGTGTGCTGTTGAGTCAGTTCCAACTCATTGCTAAGAGTCCTCAAGTCAATTCCGACTCATAACGACCCTGTATTGGGTTTCTGAGGATACACATCACTTTCTCCCACAAAGCAGCTAGTGGATTCAAACTGCTGACCTTGTGGCTAACAGGCCAATCAATACCTAACCTACTATACTGCCAGGGCTCCTAAAGGTAAATTGTTGTTGTTGTTAAGTGCCGTCGAGTCGGTTCCGACCCATAGCGACCCTGTACAGGGTTTCCGAGGGTGTAAATCCTTACGGGAGTAGAAAGCCTCA
>NW_006409167.1:201120-208204 GCF_000296735.1 Chrysochloris asiatica
GTAGGAGGGTCCCATTCTCCCTACACCCTCTCCAGCATTTATTGTTTTCTGTTTTATTGAACTTTGCCATTAAAGCTTGTGTGAGATGATAGCTCATTATTTTCTTAATTTGTATCTCTCTAATGGGTAATGATAGTCCTTGTGTGGCACTGTGGGTTAATAAATTGGACTGAAAAGTTGGTTTGAACCATAAGGTCGGTGATTCAAGCTCATCAGTCGCTCCTTGGAAACTTTTACAGGGTCACTATAGATTGGAACCGACTTAGTGGCACTTAACAGCAACAATGGATAATGATCACAAACATTGTTTCATGTTTGTTGGCTACCTGAATGTCTTCTTTGATGAAGTGTCTTTTCATGCCCCTGTCCATTTTTCAATTGGATTATTTGTTTTTGGCTTGTAGAGGTGTTGAAGTAGTCTACACATTTTAGAGATTAATCAGTCCCTTGTCTGATATGTCATTGCAAAAACAAAAACTTTTTCAAACTGTGTACTTTCTTTTGACTCCTTTTGTGAAATCTACTGATGCACATAAGTATCTAATTTTTAGAATGTCCCAGACCTCTATTTCCCCTTTTGCTGTTTGTATATTTTTCATACGCTTGATAGTGTATTCATGCCATATATCAGAGACTCAAATTTTTTTCCATATTTTTTTCATTGAACTATTTATAGCCCTAGGTTTTACATTTAGATCTTTAATCCACATTGAATTTCTTTTTTTATATATAGTGTATGATATAGGTCTTATTTCAATTTTATGCAAATGGAATTATAGTTTTGCCAGCACCATTTGTTGAAAAAATTGTCTCTTCCCCATTTAGTATATTTGGCCCTTTGTCAAAGACCAGTTGTTGCATATGGATGGGTGTACTTCAGGGTTCTCAATTCTGTTCCATTTAACTATGTGCCTTTTGTTGAAAAAATATCAGACTGTTTGGACCACTGTGACTGTGGAGCAGGTTTTGAGATCATGAAGTCAGAAGGCTTTAACTTTGTTCTTTAATAATTCTTTTCTTATCCAGGGTCTCTTTCCTTGCCATATAAAATTAGTGACCAGTTTTCTACCTCTTTAAAGAATGATGTTGGAATCTGGACTGGGATTGCATTATAATTATAGATCTCTTTGGGTAGTGTTGACATTTTCACAATGTTAAATCTTTCTATCTATGAGTATGGTATGCTATTTCATTTTTGTAGCTCTCTTTGGTTTCTAGTCATAGTGTTTTGCAGCTTTCTTTGTGTATGTCTTTTATTTCTCTGGTTAGATTTATTGCTAAGTATTTAATAATTTGGGTGGCTATTGTAAATGGTATTGTTTCCTTGATTTCTTTTTCAGAACTCTCTTTATTAGTGCAAATGAACTGACTGATTTTTGTGTTTATCTTGTACCCTATCACTTTGCTGAGTCTTTCAAACAATTCCAATAATTTTATCTCTTAGTCTTTGGTGTTTTCTATGTATAGGATCAGAACATCCACAAATAGAGAATTTTATTTCCTCTTTTCCAATTTGGATACCTTTCCCACCCTTTCTTGCATTATAGCTTTGGCTAAGACTTCTAGCACAGTATTGAATAGGAATGTTGATTAAGGGCATCATTGCCTGATTAAGAATTCTTCAGTTTCTCTCCATTGAGAGTAATTTTGGTTGCTGGGTTTGTATGCTGTTGTTAAGTTCCATTTCATTTTTACCGTTTGTAATTTTCCAAGATTCATACTTCATACATTCATTGTTCCAATTATTAATGGATTTTTACAGATGTTTCATTTCATTTTGAGTTGTGCCCCACCAGCAAATAAAGGTGCTAAAGGCTTTGTTCCATTCACATCATCATGGTCAACTCTACTTTGAGGAGGCAGCTCTTCCCCAGTCGCATTTTGAGTGCCTTCCAACCTGAAGGGTTCATCTTCTAACACAGTAACTCACAATATTCTGGTGCTCTTCATCATGTTTCAACATTCAATAATCTGGTGCTGATGGTGTTCCCCTGCTATTCATAATGTTTTCAATGACTACATATTCTCTCCTTTCTATTCTTTCTTCATGTGGAAGCTCATCTGAAACCTGCCCACTGTGGTTGACCCTGCTGGCATTTAAAATACTGGTGACATATCTTCCAGACTCATAGCAACACACAAGTCACCTTAGCCATTGTATGACAAACTGACAGACAAGGGGTGGTGGTGAGGTTTTTCAAAGTGAAAATGTAGCTTGGCTATGTGGCCAGAGTTGCTATCTCTTATTTGGTGAGGCATGACTAGAAACTCCCACAGAAGTAGGGGGAATGCCAAACTCAGGACTAAATCCCAAAGTCAGACATCATAGAAACCCACCAAAGATATTTATATAGGATCATATCATCTGCAAATAGAGAAATGTATTTCCTCTTTTCCAATTTATGCTTTTCCCACCCTTTCTTGCATTACAGTTTGGCTAAAGATTTCCAGCACAATATTGAATAGGAGTGTTGATTAAGGTCATCCTTGCCTGGTTTCTGTTCACAAGGGGAATTCTTCACTTTCTCTCCATTGAGAGTAATGTTGGTTGCTGGTTTTGTATGTTGCTGTTATTGTTGTTACTCTCTATTGAGTCAGTTCTTACTCATAGCAGCCCTGTCTAGTGTTTCTGAGGAGTGGCTGGTGTGTTTGAACTGTCAACCTTGAGGTTAGCTCTCCAGTATTTGTCCTAAACTACCACACAAGAACTCCTGGTTTTGCATTGTTTTGTATATATACCCTTAATTATGCTAAGGAATTTTCATTCTATTCCTATTCTGTTGAATATTTTCATCAAGAATGGATGTTGGATTTTGTTAAATGACTTGTCTGCATCAATTGATAGGATCATTAGGATCATATAGTTCTTTTCCCTTGCTTTATTTCTGTGGTGGATTATGTTGATTATTTTATTTATATTGAGTCATCCTTGAATCCCTGGTATGAATTACACTTGAACAATATGGGTTCTTTTTTGTAATGTTACTGCATTCTATTGGCTAGGAGTTTGTTGAAAACTTATGAATCTGTGTTCATGAGGTGTATTGATCTGTAATTTTCTTTTTTAGTGATATATTTACATGGTTTTGATGAAAGGATTAAGATGTATTCAGAAGCTTTCTATCTTTTTCTAGATTCTGATATACTTTGACTAGAATTGGTGTCAGCTTTTCTATGAGTGTTAGATAGAATTCACCAATAAAGCAATTCTGGGCTTGGACATTTTTGTGTTCATAATTTTCTTCTTTCGTTAAAGGTCTGTTCCAGTTTTCTTTTTCTGTCTGTGTTAGTTTAGGTAACGTTTCTCTAAAAATCTGTTCATTTGTTCTAAATTTTCAAATTTGTTGGAGTACAATTTTTAATAGTATTCTTTACTATCCTTTTTATTTCATTTGATTGTATAGTGACATCACCCATATCATTTTTTATTCATGTTATTTGCATCTTCTTCTTTTCTTTTGTTGTTGTTAAGTGCCATCTAGTCAGTTCCAACCCATAACAACCCTGTATATGGTTTTTGAGGAGCAGCTGGTGAGCTTGAGCTGCTACTCTTCAGGTTCAAACTGACTTTGCAGTCCAAAACATATAACCATAACATCACACCAGGACTCCTTTTCTTAGAGTTGCCAATGTTTTGTCAATTTTGTTAATCTTTTCATAGAACCAAATTTTTCTCTTCTTAATTTTTTCTATTATTTTTCTGTTTCATGTTTCATTTGTTTCTGCTCTAATCTTTTATTACTTATTTCCTTTTGGTGGTGTAGTCTTGGTGTGGCACTGTAGGATAAGCACTGGACTGCCAGGATGGTTTGAACCATAAAGTGGGTAGTTTGAACTCACCAGTCTTTCCAGTAAACTCCTATAAATTCTTGGTATGATCAAACATGCAATCAACATATATTGGTAATTACTAGCAATTGGAATGCAAAGGTGTGAAGCAAAGATAATTAGAAGTTTGAAAATATGGCCTTGGTGATAGAAACAATGCTGGTGATCACATGATGGAATTTTGCAAGACCAATGACATCTTCCCTGCAAATATCTTTTTTAAACCACATAAAAGAAAACCACATACACAAAAAAAGACAACCACACACTTAGAGGTCACTAGATGGAATACACAGGAAACAAGTTGACTATATCTGTGGAAAGAGATTGTGGAAAAGCTCCATATCATCAGCAAAAACAAGGCCAGAGGCAGACAGTGGAACAAAGCATCATTTGCAAGTTCAGACTAAAGCTGAAGAAAAAACAAGTCTACCAGAGACAACAACCTTGTTTTCTGAAAGTGTAAAGAACTTGAAATATTTACTTATGAAGATCAAAGAGCACAGCCTTCAATATGGATTACATCTCAATGTCAAGAAAACAAAATTCCTCACCACTGGACCAATAAACAACATTCTTATCAATGGAGAAAAGATTGAAGTTGTCAAGGACTTCATTCTTCTTGGATCAACTATCAACACTCGCGGAAGTAGCAGTCAAGAGATCAGATGACGTATTGCATTGGGCAAATCTGCTGCACAGGAACCTTTTAAAGTATTGAAGAGCAGAGATGTCAGCTTGAGGACTAAGGTGCGCCTGACCCAGGCCATGGTGTTTTCAATAGCTTCATATGGATGTGAAAGCTGGACAGTGAATAAGGAAGATCATAGAAGAATTGATGCCTTTGAGTTGTGGTGTTGGAGGAGAATACTGAAAGTGCCATGGACTGCCAAAAGAACCAATAGATCTGTTTTGGAAGAAGTGCAGCCAGAGTGCTCCTTGGAGGCCAGGATGGCTAAGCTTCGTCTCTCATACTTTGGACACATTGTCCAGAGGAAACAGTTGCTGGAGAAGGATGTCATGCTGGGTAAGGTGGAGGGTCAGAGAAAAAGAAGACCCCTAACGAGATGGATTGGCCAGGTGACATCATTGATGTATGGCAGCGGTAGTAAGGTTGGCCCAGGATCAGATATTGTTTCGTTCTGCTGTGCATGGGGTCACTATGAGTCGGTTTCCACTCGATGGCACCTGACAACAACAACCAGAGCCAAAATATGACCATGAACTTATCCCACATGAATTCAGAGATCACATAAAGCACAGATTTAATGCATTAGAAACTAAAGACCATAGACCAGAAGAGTTGTGGGGTGACATTAAGAGGCTCATACAGGAAGAAAACAGGAAAGAAGGAAAAGGCCAAAATGGATGTCAAAAGAAACTCTGAAACTTTCTATTCATCAGAGAGATGCTAAGGCAAATGGAATAAATGAGGAGGTAAAAGCTGAACAGAAAATTTCAAAAGGCAGCTCAAGAAGACAAGTCAAATATTATAATGAAATGTGCAAAGCCATTGAGCTAGAAAACCAAAAAGGAAGAACACACTCAGCATTTCTCCAGCTGAGGGTCCTGAAGAAAATATTCAAGTTTCAACTTTAAATATCAAAGGATTCAATGGGCAAAATATTGAATGATGGATAAACCACCAAAAGAAGACAGAAGGAATACACAGAGTCACTTTACCAAAAAGAAATGGTTGATTTCCAACCATTTCAAGAGGTAGCATATGATCAAAAGCCACTGATATTAAAGGAAGAACTCCAAGATGTATTGAAGGCATTGACAAGAAACAAGCCCTGTTGTTCCAACGTTGTACATACATCATTATTTACCTCTGTCCCACTTAGCCCACGCAAACCTGCTTAATTGTTCTTCCATCGGCTTTGTTCTTCCATTCCCCTCTCCCTTCTTGTATATTGTCCCCCTCCCCAGCACCCAAACTATCCTGTGTCTATTCCCTGCCCTGTGCTCCACCTTCCCTTCCCTCCCCTCACGCCCCCCTTCACATCCCAGCAACCAGCAAAGAACCCACCCCCCTTTAGTATGGGTTTTTTTTTCTTCGTTTTTTACAGTAGTGGTCCTATGCAGTATTTTCCCTTTTGTGACTGATTAATTTCAATCAACATAATGTCCTCAAGGGTGATCCATGTTAGGCAGTGGCTTTCAGCTTCCTTGTTATTCTTCAAGGTAGCACAATATTCCACTGTGTGTATGTACCACAGTTTATTTATCCATTCTTCAGTTGATGGGCTCTTTGGCTGCCTCTATCTTTTTGCTATTGTAAATAGTGCTGCTATGAACATTGGTGTGCATATATCTTCTCGTGTTGTGGCTCATATTTCTTCTGGGTAAATACCAAGTAAAGTCAGCTGGATCATAATGTATTCCTATTTTCAACCTTCTGAGGAAGCGCCAATTTGCTTTCCAGAGAGGTTGGACCATTTTGCAGTCCCACTAGCAATGCAGGAGTGTCCCAGTCTTTCCACATCCCTGCCAACATTTATTGTCCTCTATGTTTTTGATTTTTGCTGTTATTGTTGGCGTGAGATAATATCTCATTGGTGCTTTGATTTGCATCTCTCTAATGGCCAGTGATCATGAACATTTCTTCATATGTTTGTTGGCTACCCAGATCTCTTCCTTGGTGAAGTGTCTGTTCATGTCCTGTGCCCATTTTTTAAATGGGTTATTTGTCTTTTTCTTGTAGAGTTGTTGTAGTTTCCTATATAATTTAGAAATGAGTCCTTTGTCTGATGTGTCATTGCAAAAGATTTTTTTCCCATTGTGTGGGTTCCCTTTTTACTCTTCTGGTGAAAATCTTTGAATGCACATAAGTTTTTAATTTTAGTATGTCCCACTCATCTATTTTGTCTACTTTTGTTTGTGTGGTTTTCAATTTTTTTTGTAGTTTTGCATTCCCTGAATTAGTGCCCTCACATTTGTCCTGATTTATTCATTGACGGCCTTTACAAATCTGGGATTCACATTTAGTTCTTTAATCTATGTTGAGTTGGTTTCTGTGTAAGGTGTGAGGTGAAGGTCTTGTTTCAATCTTTTGCATATCATTTTTCAGTTCTGCCAGCACCATATGTTGAAGAGACTATCACCTCCCCATGAGATATATTTAGGTGTTTTGTCAAAGAGCAGTTGGCTGTATGTAGATGGGTTAATTTCTGGATTCTTGATTCTATTCCATTAAACAATGCGTCTTTCATTGTACTGGTACCAAGCTGTTTTGACCACTGTAGCCAGGCAG
>NW_006409167.1:209115-210510 GCF_000296735.1 Chrysochloris asiatica
AACTATCCTTGCATCCCTGATATGAATCCCACTTGATCATGATGTATTATCTTTTTGATGTGTTGCTGGATTCTGTTGGCTAGGATTTTGTTGAGAATTTTTGCATCTGTGTTCATGAAGGATATTGGTCTATAATTTCTTTCTTAGTGACATCCTTCCCTGGTTTTGGTATGAGGATTTCATTGATAATCTTTATAGTTTTGGGATTTTCATTCCGATCTTTAATCCATGTTCGGCTAGTTTCATATATGGTTTGAGGTATAGGTCTTGTTTCATTCTTTTGCAAATCGATTTCCAGTTTTGCCAGCACTATTTGTTGTAGAGACTATCTCTTCTGAATTTAATGGATTTTGGCTGTTTACTAAAGATCAGCTGACTGTACATGGATGGATTTACTTCAGGTTCTCAATTCTGTTCCATTGACCATATGACTTTCATTGTACCAATTACAGATTATTTTAACCACTGTGGCCTTGCAGTAAGTTTTGAAGTTAGAAAGTGAGAGGCCTTCTACTTTGCTCTTTGTTTTAAGCAGTGCTTTGCTTATCACAGGTCTCTTTCACCACCAAATATAGTGGTGATCCTTTTTTCCATCTTTTCTAAGAATGTCATTGGATCTGGATTGGAATTGGGTTTTATCTGTAGATTGCTACACATTGTGAAGTATGAGTATTCCTAAACACTTAATTGTGCTCAGGAGGAATATGTACATGGACCAAGATGCAGTTGTTCAAACAGAGCATGGGGACACTAAATGATTTAAAATTAAGGAAGCTTTGTGACAGGGGTGTATTCTTTCACCATACGTATTCAACCTGGATGCTGAGCAAATAATCCAAGAAGCTGGGTTATATGAAGAAAAACGTGGCATCAGGATTGGAGAAAGACTCATTAACATCCTGCGATATGCAGATGATACAATCTTGCTTGCTGAAAGCCAAGAGGACTTAAAATATTTACTGATGAAGATCAAAGAGCCTAGCCTTTGGTATGGATTGTAAAGAAAACAAAAATCATCACCACTGGACCAATAAACAACATTCTTATCAACGGAGAAATGATTGAAGTTGTCAAGGACTTCATTCTTCTTGGATCAACTATCAACATTATGGAAGTAGCAGTCAAGAAACCAAACAACATATTGCATGAGGCAAATCTGCTGCACAAGACCTTTTAAAAGTGTTGAAGAGCAAAGATGTCAGCTTGAGGACTAAGGTGTGTCTGAGCCAAGCCATGGTATTTTCAATAACCTCATATGCATACAAACCTGGACAGTGAACAAGGAAGACTGCAGAAGAATTGATGCATTAGAGTTAGAGTGTTGGAGGAGAATATCGAAAGTGCCATGGCTGTGTTGGAAGAAGTGCAGCCAGATTGCTCCTTGGAGGCCAGGGT
>NW_006409167.1:210940-216798 GCF_000296735.1 Chrysochloris asiatica
TGGCGCATTAACCCACAGCGCCACACCAGGACTATATAGTATAGATATAGATATATAGATATATATATAGACTAAAAATTTTTATTTTGAAATTATTTTAGATGTACACTAGAGCTGTTAAACAGTGGAAATGGTAAGAATTCACATATGCTCCTCTTCCAACCTCTCCTAATATTAATGGCTACCCACTTGCCTCCACCTCACAGTCACCTCATGTCCAACAGAAAGAAATGTCACCACCGGATCCTTCATCAGGTTCATGATGGTTATTATTGAGTCTGTTGTGACTACTGTGTCAGTGCATCTCATGCATGGTTGCCCTTATTTTGGCAGATACTTTACCAATTCTGGTGTCGTTTCCCCTGATTAACATCTTACAGAACCATGGCCCACTTATCAAAACAGAGGAATCAGTGTCAGTGCAACGCTATTGACCAAAGTCCAAACATTAGTAGAATTTCCCCAGTTTTGCCACTAATGTCCTTTCTCTGTTCCAGGGTCCCATCCAGGATCTCATATTGCAGTTTGTCATCACAGTTCCTTCATTTCCTCTCATCTTCTCCTTGTTTGTCACAAACGGGACATTGACTACTCCTGCTCAGGTATTTTGTACAAATTCTTTTCCTTTGTAAAAATCTGTTGTAATGAGTATCTACGTCCTGTGCTCTGGAACAAGCCCACTAAAACCCATTGCCAGTGAGTCAATCCCAACTCATAGTGACCCTGTAGGACCAGTAGAACTGCTCCTGAGGGTTTTGAGGCTGTCTGTTCTCACTGGAGCAGACAGCCTGATCGTTCTCCTGCAGAGTGGCTGGAGGGTTCAAATTGCTGACCCTGTGGTTAGCAGGACAATGAGTAACCCTCTTTGCCACCAGGGCGTCCTGTGTTCTAGAACAAGGGCCGGCAAACTAGAGCCTGTTGGGTAAAACACTTTCCTATTATTGTATGCCCTGTGAACAAGAATAGCTTTTACATTTTTGAGTGGTTGGAAACAATCGAAACACTAAGAATATTCCATGATAGATCAACATTTGGGAGAAAGATGAGGATCTCTACTCAAGTAAAGATTGGAAACCTTAAACAGGGTCACTGTGAGTTAAAAACAACTCAATGGGACTCCACCACCACCACCACCACCATCACATGAACATTATTATGAAATCCAAATATGATGTTCATAAACAAAATTTGACCAGAACATGTCTGTGGTAACTTGTTTACATGTATTCTAACATTGTTTTTTAGCTCTATAACATGAGCTGTGAGGAGCTGCAACAAAGGCTGTAAGGCCCACAGCTAAAATATTTATTCTCTGGCCCTTCATGAAGAATGCTTTGTCTGTCCCAGATGCAGACAGCCTGTGAGAACTTGGTGTTCACTATTAAAAGAGCATTAAAGCTTCAAGCTCATTCATTCAGTTGATTCAACATTTCTCTGTTGAGAGACTAGTGTAGGATAAGTTTTTTTACAATTTCTGTTTGTAGGACAAGGCTAACTCAGGCCAGGTCCCTGGGTGGTGAGCTGTATCTTCTCCTGAACTATCTCCCAACCCTCAGGCACAGTATGTCTTCTGGTTGCGACAGTTCTAGTCGCTGTCATACTTTGGGAGGTTTCCTATGTCAGCAATGTGATCCTTAAGCTCTCTTTTTTAACTCTCACAATCATTCTGGTACAAGTTCTAGGACAAAGCTGACAATTAAGATTTTAACCACCCCCCAAAACACACCGGTAGCTTATGAGATAGCAGGGTCTGATGAGTCCTTCAAACATGGTTGGAATCGGGGTCAGGGTTGGAAGAGTTGGGTTCCTACAAGACCACTTTCATTCTGACAGCTAGAAGCATGAAATCAGGGTGAATTTAGTTAACTCACCAGAGGCCCATCTGAAATCATAGTCTTTACTTCACAAGGAAGGCATGACATGATTTTTGTGTTAAGAATTCCATACGCAAGTCCTGAGGTGGAAGTCCAATGACAATGTCTTCTGCCTCTTCTCACTCCCTTTCTTCTGTAGCTCTGTTGCCTACCCCTCTACTTAGAGCGCCAGGTAGGAAGGCTGCTTCCCCCACCGTCTCTGGACTAGGCCTCTTCCTCCACCCTCCTGGGGCGGACCTGCCTCTTCCTCCACCCTCCTGGGGCGGACAGGTGCACCTTTGTTGTTCTCTGCCCACATCAAGCAGCTCAAGAGACCCTGAAACAAAAGCACCTGTGGGAAGGGATTCCCCAGGTGAGAACAGACACCACCAGCTGTGGCTGTCTTGGCCTTCTTGAATGAGTGTGCATAGCCAGGATCCACCCCTGCACCCTGGAAGTTGGCTCAGAACAGAGAGAACAACCCAAGCTGGGTCTTTCAGTGGTCTCAGGCACTGGCCAACTGTGGTGGGCCCAATCAATCGCTAGTCACATCTGTTAAAGACAGTTATTCAAACACATGTCATAGATTAGAACATCAGAATGTGCCGTACCTCAGGAATGAAGCCCCAGCAGGGCATTCAGACAACATCCAATTCTGACTTATTTCTTGAGAGGATGACAAGTCACTTGAGAATTCTCTGTTTCCTAAAGTGTCTCCAGGATCTTTTTAAATGGCTAGACCTCCTAAGCCGTAAGCAGCTGCAAAACTGATTCTCATAAACTTGTATTTCTTTTCTGTTTGTGTTTTTAAAAAAGAATAAGATGCAAATGTGGTCGCCAAGCCTGTGGAACCCTAGCTGGGCCGTCTGGCCAAGGTTAGAGTGACACAGACCATTTCTGAGTAGGTTGTTCTGTTTCAAAGACACTGGCCATGCCAGATTCCAGCCACACAGCATGTTGGGGGAGCACTTGTGCATGAATGAGGATGTTGCTGCTATTCCATTTCTCTTCCACTGATTTCTGCTCCATAGGAGGCAGTTACTAAGTGAATCAGAAATGGTCTCTCTCTGTTTTTTTGTTTTTTAATGCTTTGTTGTGAACTATGTGTTAGTTTACATGGGAGGACGTTAGCTTCACATTGATCCTGTCGTATATTGTTCCCTTGCCATGGTTACAATCCCCTCCATGCATCATACATCAACCACAGAGTATACTCAGCAAGCCTGCCCCCGGTCGTCTGCACACAGCCCCTCTCACTCTCTGGGTCCAAAGTCCCCAGCCAGCTGCTCCATCTCCCCATGTCATCGTCTCTGCCTCCATCCCTGGCATCACTGCTTCTCTGGGTAGGGTTCCGTTCTTTGCTCTTTTCCCAGGGACCTCTGGTCCTAGACAGCAAAGTTAATCACTCCACTCCCTTTGCCACAAAACATCTACCTTTACATTTCCAGCCTTTACAATCAGTCCTGATAACAATTATTCACTACTGTATCACAAGAGACCTATCCGCATCTCCTTTCATCAGCCCTGACTAGACAGAATGAATACTACTCAGTGGAGATTCTACCTTGCTCCACGCCCTCTGGATCTAGGTTCCCTCTTGAAAGTTTGTAAGCCAGTAACTTCTTGCCTCTGTAGCCCCCCCCATTCTGGGTAGCCAATGCCTAAGTTGCCCATCTCTGTCCTCTCTGGGAATGATCCTCACTGTGAAGATTTGTTCCCTTTTTTGAGCTATTGCTTCCATAGGTGTATGCCAAGTCCATCAAGTTGTATCAGATTATTCTTTTTTCCCTCTTCTTTCTTCTTCTGGTTGAACTCTGATCATCTAGCCATTGAAGCCAGGTCAAGTGGGTATTATCTGCAATAATGTATTTATGCATATGCCCTCTCTTATCAGCTGGAAGCTTCACTCTCCACTCTAGTCCTCTGTGTCTATATCTCTGACTCTGGGTCCAAGAGTCCCCTGGACTAGCCACACTGCTGGCCAACCAGGTCTCCATCCTAATTCACAGTAGTCTATTGAGTGTTGTAGGGCTTAGCTCACAGCTTCATTGCTGCTTTTCTCTCACTTCCCTTTATTGGTGAAGAACGTAATCACCAATCAGAGCATGTATTCCCATTGATTTTTAGTCTTAGAAGGGGGTTTGTCCTGAGGAGCACCTGACCACTTGGCTTGATGTCTCCTGGGCAAGCCACTGGTTTGTTCTTACAGTAATCAGTCAGTCTGCCTATATTGTTTTGTATTTTACCTGTCAGTCTTTCTTTCAGGGCATAACTTTTGTTCCTCTGCCTGCTCCAGGCTGGTCTGCTTGTCCTTTCAAGTGGAAATTTCCCCTCAGAAGACTCTGGATGCTGTTCAGGATTCTACGTATGGTCTTGTGTAATGCTGAGACTCCACAGGAAGCCTCCTTCACTGGACACGTTGTAGCCCCATTTTAGGTATTCCAATAAGTTATAGGCAGAAGACAGACTTACAAGTTTTCTATGGTGGTATTTCTGGCTATTCCTTTCTCTCCCCCACAAGTGTCTATTTTGTAGTGGTATGCCAGGGAAACCAAGATTCAAAAGACAGCCAAGCATCTTAACATTATTTCCCCCCTTTTCCCCATTCACACCATGTCTCAATCTCTGTATCTCAGGGCCTTGTTGTTCCAAGATTGTGCATACATCATTATTTGCCTCTGTCATGCTTCAACTTTACATTCATCAATGTATTTCATTTCAATGAAATGATTACAATCCCCTCCATGCATCATCAAATAACTAAAGGCTACACCCCACAGGCCCTCTCCCCTGGCTGTCAGCAAACAGCTCCTCTCCTTCCCTGAGTCCCATGTCCTCAGCCACTCCATCTGTCCACGACATCATCTCAGTCTCCATGCCTGGCCTCACTGCCTCTCTGGGTAGGGTCACAACTCTTCTCTCTTGATGGTCCCAAGGACCTCTGTTCCTGGGCTGCAAAATCAATCCATCTCCTCCTTTTGCCAAAAGAAAATTAAAAAAATATTTGCCTCTACATTTCCAACCCTCACAGTCAATCCAGGCAGCAGGTATTCACTGTTGTCCCAGAAGAGTCTTATCCCCATTTCCTTTCATCAGCTTGGTCCCAACAATTTGGAAATCATTCAGTGGAGGTTCTGCGTATCCCTGCCTCAACTGGAACTAGACTCATTCTTGAAAGCTTGTAAGGCACTCACTTTTTGCCTTTACAGCCCCACCCCATTTTGGGTCTGGGCAGTTTCCAGCCTCCCTTAAGGTATTACAGTCTGAAGGTATTATAGGCTGAAGACGGGCTTACATGTTTTCTGTTGTAATGATTCTGGCTACCCCTGCCACCCTCAAGTGTCTATACAAAGATAGAAAGGGAGACCAAGACTCAAAAGCCAGCCAAGCATCCTAACATCATTCCCTTTTTATCCCCTTTCAAGACATGCCTCAATCCCTGTATCCTGAAGCCCTGTTATTCCAAGGTTGTGCATATATCTTCATTTAGCTCTGTCCCACCTAGCCCGTGAGAACCTGCCTAACCATTCTCCTGTCCACCTTGTTCTTCTTTTTCCCCTCCCCATTCTTGTGCACTGCTAGCCTGCGCCCCACAGCTCCCAAGCTCTCCTGTGTCTAGGCCCTACCCTGGGTTATATCTTCCCCTTCCTCCCTCTCCACCTCTCATCCAATATATACTGGTGATCAGCCCTGATATACATATAGATAGAATTTTTTTTCCCCTTTTGGTGTGGGTTCTTTTTCTTAGCCTTTTACAATAATGGTCTTATGCACTATTTCTCCTTTTGTGATTGACTAATTTCACTCAGCATAATGTCCTCAAGGTTCATCCATGTTATGCAATGGCTTGCAGCTTCCTTGTTCTTCAAGGTAGCATAGTATTCCATTGTGTGCATGTACCACAGTTTGTTTATCCATTCTTCAATTGATGGGCATTTTGGTTGTCTCCATTTTTCTGCTATTGTAAATAGTGCTGCTATGAACATTGTTGTGCATATATCTACT
>NW_006409167.1:217053-225041 GCF_000296735.1 Chrysochloris asiatica
AAGTGTCTGTTCATGTTCTGTGCCCATTTTTTAATTGAGTTATTTGTCTTTTTCTTTTAGAGGTGTTGTAGTGTCCTATATATTTTAGTGATGAGTCCCTTATCTGCTGTGCCATTGGAAAAGATTTTTCCCATTCTATGGGTTCCCTTTTTATTCTTTTGGTGAAATCTTTTGATGCACATAAGTTTTTAATTTCTAGTATGTCCCACTTATGTATATTTTTGTGTGTGTGTGCACTTTTCACAATGTTTAGTAGTCTCTGTATGACCTGAATTAGTGTCCTCACATTTGTCCCTATTTTTTCATTGATGACCTTCATAATTTTTGGATTCACATTTAGATCTTTAATGCATGCTGAGTTCATTTTTGTAAAGGGCATGAGGTAAAGGTCTTGTTTCAGTCTTCTGCATATTGCTTTCCAGTTCTGCCAGCACCATTTGTTAAAGAGACTGTCTCCTTACTATGCGATATGACTAGGCACCTTGTTGAAAATCATTTGGCTGTAAGTGGTTGGGTTAATTTCTGGATTCTCGATTCTATTCCATTGATAAATATATCTTTCATTGTACCAGTACCAAGTTGTTTTGACCACTATAGCCATGTAGTAAATTTTAAAATTGGGGAGTGAGAGGCCTCCAACCTTGTTCTTCTTTTTAAGCAATGCTTTGCTTATCCTGGGTCTCTTTCCTTCCCATATAAAGTTAGTAATTGTCTTTTCCAGCTCTTTGAAGCTTATTGTTGGAATCTGGATTGGAATTGCATTGTATTTATAAACTGCTTTGGGCAGTATTGACATTTTTATGAAGTTGAGTCTTTCTATCCATAAACATGGTATGTTCTTCCACTTCTGTAGGTCTCTTTTGGTTTCTTGTAGTAGTGTTTTGTAATTTTCTTTGTATAAGTCCTTTGTTTCTCTGGTTACATTTATTTCTAAATATTTCAAACTTTGGGTGGCTATTGTAAATGGTATTGCTTGCCTAATGTCCTTTTCAGCACTATCATTGTTGCTATAGAGAAATCCAACTGATTTTTGTGTGTTGATTTTATACCCTGGCACTTAGATGAATCTTCCAATGAGGTCTAGTAATTTTTAACTGAGTCTTTGGGGTTTTCTATGTATACAATCATATCATCTGCAAATAAGGAGAGCTTTACTTCTACTTTGCCAATTTGGATGCCATTAATTTCTCTATCATGCCATATAGCTTCTATTATATGTTTTTTCATTTTTTAAATCTCTTTTAGTTTTTTGTAGTTGTATTTTTAATTTTTCTTAAATAGGTCTTTTGTTTCTCTGGTTATATTTATTCCTAAATGCTTCATCCTTTGGGTAGCTTTCATAAATGATATTGTTTTCCTTATTTCCTCTTCAAAGTTTTCTTTTTTAGTATATAGCAATCCAACTGATTTTTGTATTTCATCTTGTACCCTGCCACTTCTCCACATGAGCAGAAATTTTATGCTGCTTTTTAGCCGCTGAGGTGCTGTTTTATTTGTGTTCATTAGATGAAAGTATAATAGTGTATTCTTAAGCATACTCCAAATCATTTCCTCCTGGGTGTGATCAGGAAATGGGCTTCTTGGTTCACTGCTCTTGTGTCTCTCTTTAGAGTGTTTTTAATAAGTGTTGACCATACACTCTGTTCTGATATATAGCACCTGGTATTGGCTCTTACTTTTTTGGTGGTGTTTTGTTATTTTTGTCATTAGGTGCAATCAAGTAGGTGCCAACTCATAGTGACCTTATGGACAACAGAACAAAACCCTGCCAGATCTTGGGACAACCTCACAATAATTGCTACATTTGTGCCCACAGTTGCTGCCACTATGCCAATCCATCTCATTGGGAGTCTTCCTCTTTTTCTCCAAACCTCCACTTTGCAAAACATGATATTCTTCTCCAGGAACTGGTCCCTCCTGAGAATATGTCCAAAGTATAAAAGATGAAGTCTGGTCATCCTGACTTCCAAGAAGCACTTTTAATATACTTTTTCCAACACAAAGCTATTTGCTCCTTTGGCAGCCCACGGTACTTTCAATATTCTCCTCTACTACCATAACTCAAATCCATCAATTCTTTTATGGTCTTCCTTATTCACTATCCAACTTTCACATGCATACGCAGTTATTGAAAATACCATGGCTTGCATCAGGTGCACCTTAGTCCTCAAACAGACAACTTTGCTCTTCAACACTTTAAAGAAGTATTTTGTAGCAGATTCTCCCAATGCAATATGTCATTTAATTTCTTGACTGCTGCATCCATGAATGTTGATGGTTGATCCAAGCAAAATGAAGTCTTTCGTAACTTCAATCTTTTCTCCATTTATATGGATGTTATTTATCAGTCTAGTGGTGAGGAGTTTTGTTTTCTTTACATTGAGATGAAGCCCATACCGAAGGCTGTGGTCTTTGATCTTCATCAGTAAGTATTTTAAGTCCTCTTGGCTTTCAGAAAGCAAGGTTTTATCATCTGCATATCACAGGTTATTAATGAGTCTTCCTTCAATCCTGATGCCACAGTTTCCCTCATATAATCCAGTTTCTCGAATTATTTGTTCAGCCTACAGATTAAATAAATATGGTGAAAGAATACAATGCTGGCACATACATTTCCTAATTTTAAACCATTTAGTATCCTCTTGATCTATGTAGAAGTGCCTTATGAACCCAACTAAGTGTCCCAGAATACTCATACTTTGCAATGATGTTCATAGCTTGTCATGATTCACACAATTAAAAGTCTTTGTATAGTCAATGAAGCACAAGTATACAATTTTATAATATTCTCTGCTTTCATCCAAGATTCGTCTGACATTATCAATGATATCCCTCATTCCATGTCCTCTTCTGAATCAGGCTTGAACCTCTGGAAGTTCTGTGTCAATGTATGTTTGCAGACAGTTTTTAATTACTTTTAGTAAAACTTTACTCACATGGGATATCAATGATACTTTCCTATGATTTCTGCATTCCATTGGGAAACCTCTCTTTGGAATGGGCATATATATGGATCTCTTCCAGTCAGTGCCCAAGTAGTTGTCTTCCAAATTTCTTGGCATTGATGACTGAGTGCCTTGAGTGTCGCATTACTTTGCTGAATGATTTCAATTTGTATTCCATCATTCCCAGTGCCTTGTTCTTTGCCAATTGCTTCAATGCGCATGGACTTCTTCCTTCAAGATCATTGGCTCTTGATCATATGCTACCTGTTTAAATGGTTGAACATCAACCATTTCTTTTTGGTACAGTGACTCTGAGTATTCCTTCCATCTTCTTTTGATGCTTTCTGCATCATTCAGTATTTTTCCCACAGAATCCTTCAATATTGCAAGTTGAGGCTTGAATTTTTTCTTCACTTCACTCAGCTTGAGAAGTGCTGAGTGTGTTCAACCCTTTTGGTTTTATAGCTGCAGGTCTATGCACATTTTGGTATAATATTTGACTTTGTCTTCTCAAGCTGACCTTTGAAATGTTCTGTTCAGCTCTTGTAATGTTCTGTTCACTTCTTCCATTGTTTTAGCATCTCTACACTAGTATCAGAGTCTTTTCTGACATTCATTTTGTTCTTTTCCTTCTTCTCTTGTCTTCTCAATGACAATTTGCTTTCTTCATGTATGATGTTCTTGATGTCATTCCACAACTCTTTTAGTCTTAGGACTTTAGTGTCTAATGCTTCAAATCTGTACTTCAGATGATCTTAGATTTAGGTGGGATATATTCAAGTTCATATTTTGGCTCTCTTGGAATTGTTTTCATTTTCTTCAGTTTCAGTTTGAATTTGCATATGAATAATTGATGGTCTGCTCCACAGTCCACCCGTAACATTTCTTTGGCTGATGATATGGAGCTTTTCCACCATCTCTTTCCACAAATTTAGTCAACTTGATTTCTGTGTATTACATCTGGTAAGGCCCATGTGTATAGTCATCTTTTATACTGTTTAAAAAAGGTATTTGCAATGAAGAATTCACTGGTCTTACAAAATTCTGTTATGTGATTTCCAGCATTGCTTCTATAACCAAGTCTATATTTTCCAACTACTGATCCTTCCTCATTGTTTCCAGCCATTGCTTTACAATTGCAAGTAATGATCAATACATCTTAATTGAATGTTTGATCAATTTCAAACTGAAGATGGTGGTAGAATTCTTCAATTTCATCACCATTGGTTGTTGGTTGTTATATAAATTCAAATAACAGTGGTATTAATTGCTTTTCCTTTTAAGCGTATGGATATTATTCTATCACAGACAGCGTTGTACCTCATGACTGCTCTTGATATTTTCTTTTTGATGATGAATGTGACACCATTGTTCTTCCATTTGTCATTCCCAGCATAGTAAACCGTGTAGTTGTCAGATTCAAAATGACCAATACCAGTCCATTTCAGTTCACTAATGCCTAGGATATTGATGTTTGTGTACTCTATTTCAGTTTTGACAATTTCCAATTTTCCTAGATTCATACTTTATACATTACATGTTCCAATTATAAATGAACTTTTACAGCTGTTTCTCTTCATTTTGAGCTGTGCCCCATCTGCAAATGAAGGTCCTGAGGGTTTTACTCCATTCGCATCATCATAGTTAACACTACCTGAGGAGGCAGCACTTCCCCAGTCACATTTTGAGTGCCTTTCAACCTGTGGGGCTCATCTTCTGGCACTGTATCTGACAATATTCTGGTGCTCTTCATCATGTTTCAACAGTCAATAATCTGGTGCTGACAGTGTTCCCCTGCTATTCATAGGGTTTTCATTGACTAAATATCCTAAAGTAGTTCATCTTTCCTTCTTCTTAGTCTGTCTTCATCTGGAAGCTCATTTGAAACCTGTCTACTGTGGTTGACCCTGTTGTTGTTGTTGTTAAATGCTGTCAAGTTGATTCCGACCCATAGTGACCCTGTATAGGGTTTCAGAGGAGCAAGCAGCTGGTAAGCTTGAACCACCGACCTTGCAGTTCAAATGACTTTACAGTCTGAGGCATTAGCCCAAAGCGCCACACCAGGACTCTGTGCTTGACCTTACTGGTATTTAAAATACTGGTGGAATAGCTCCAGAATCACAGCAACACACAAACTGTACAGTACAACAAACTAACTGACGAGTGATGGTGGTGGGCTTTTACAGAGTGCAAATGTAGTTTGGCTGTATGGCCAGAATTGCTGTCTCTTTTTAGGTGAGACATGAATAGATACTTCCACAGAAGGATGAAGACTAAATTCAGGTATAAATCCAAAGTCAAATATCAGAAAAAAACCACCAAAGATACTTATATAAAGTTATGAGACCCAATAAGGAGCTGTGGTAGTGTAGGGGTTATGAATTGGGCTGCAAACTTCAAGATCAAAAGTTCAAAACTACCAGCAGCTCCATGGGAGAAAGATGAGGCTTTCTGTTCCCTTAAAGATTTACAGCCTCAGAAACCGTGTTCAGGGTCACTATGGGTCGGAACCGACTCAATGGCACTTGACAACAACAGAGACCCAATAAAATGAAATAAAATAATGACCTAAAATAAAATCAAGAATCAAAAATATCAAAAGAAAAGAAAAATAAAAGATAAATCCCTGGAGAAAAAAATAAGTAATTGTTTATTGCCACCAGCGGACAGATTTAAAAAAAGAGAGAGAACCTAGTCTCCAATACTGACTGAGACATCCAGATGTTTCCTGTTTATGTCCTGGACAAATCCTTCTCTTGGGCAACTCTGGAGGTCAGAGTTAATCGTTCAGTGTATCTCAAACCTTGTGCGTGCAATGCTGAATCTTCCTTGGGGGTGCGTCCCCACCTATGTGAAAAATGCTCAGACCAGACAGAGAGGTGTGACAAGGGGAAGCAGAAAGAAAGAAAAAAAAAGTGGAATAAAAAAAGGATGAAGGCCCTCACACCTCTATAGCCTCAAATCACTAGGTGGTCTCTACACTGGGAGTGAACTCCTTACTGTCCCTGCCCTCTTGCTTCAGTAAAGATTGTTGTGACCTACCAGTCATCCCAGTTCAGAATTCACTCTCTTTATTGCCACTACCTCAACTTTTTATGCCAGTACGTACACGATTCCCTGTTTCACATGCAGTTTAGAGCTTCAGGACAGTTCCCCCAGTCTGCTTAGCCTGGTTTTCCATGCCTTCACAAGACCCCTCTGTTTATTCTGCCATCAATCTAGAAGTCCCTGCAAAATCTTTTATTTTACAAGATGTAAAAGGAGAGAGGTGAGCAGAGGAAGAAAGCCTACTGCCATCAAGGAGGAATTGAGTGGATCTTTGGACTTGGTGTTCCTGCACTGTAACTCCTAGCTCTGTGGAAAGAGTGATGTCAAGATAGCAGTAGGATCTCCAAGGAATGCTGTACCTGCAGATGCTGACAGGGTACAAAGTCCTTTCCCCAGAGCTGGCACTCTGGATTCAGGTTTCCAACTTCCTAAAAACTGTAGAGTCAAGTTCCCAGGGGTAGAGAGCTCAAGAAATTTTTTTAACACCATTTATTTTGGTCTATTATCCAGTAACTTTTTTTATTTTTCTTCTTTTTTTTTCTTTTTTTTTTTTTAAGGTTTTTATTGTGGATTGAATGAGTTTACAGGGCATATTATCAATTTTACATTCAACAAATCATATACCTTGTTTCATTACACTGATTATAATTTCCTCCATGTACCATCAGTTAACAGTATGTCTCTCTGTCCACATTAGCTTTTTTTTAAAAACAAACAAACAAACACCACTCAGGCATATATAATAATTTACATCTCCAAAGGGCACACTCTGCAAGTCTGCTCCTGGCCATCAGCTCTTAGTCCCTCTCTTCTTAGTCCATGAATCTAGAGTCCTCAGCCATTCCCCATCTCCATGCCCCCATCTCTGCCTCCATCTATGGTGCTGCTCCTTCTCTGGATAAGGTTCTGCATTCTGCTTGTGTGTTCCTCTCTTGATGATCCTAGGGTCCTCTGTTTCTGGACTGTAAGATTAACCACAACCCTTTTTTTGTTACAAAACCTTTACAATTGTGACAGTCGCAATTAGTCATGATAACAATTATTCACTCTTGAATCTTATGAATCTTATCCTCATCGCTTCTCACCAGACCCATCTAGACAAGATGATAGCTATTCAGTGGGGACTCTTTCTTTTCCTCCATACTCTTAAACTAAACTCCCTCTTGAAACCTTGTAAGCCAGTCACTTCGTGCCTTCATTACCCCCTCATTTTAGGTAGCCAATGTCTAAGTTGCCCGTCCCTATCAACCTTGTGCACAGAGGGCATAGAATTGATACTTGATTTGAAGACTGTTTCCCTCTGTGTTGGTATTTAGAGTAACTACCGCTCTGAGTATAGGTCAGGTACATCATGAAGATGTATTTTCTGTCACTGTAGTTGTTCCAGTCTGCTTGTCCTTTCTAGTGGGAATGTCTCACCTCATAAGGTTCTGGATGGGACTCAGGATTCCACTCTGTAAAAGCTTTGCATTAAGCCTATTTCACTGGGCTAGTTATAGAACTCCTTTTTGGTATTCCAATCAGTTATAAGCTGAGGGTGGGCTTGCAAGTTTTCTCTAATCATGTTTCCCAACATTTTTCTCTATCCCACTCAAGGGTCTATTTTACAATAGTAGGCAAGGGAAACTAATATTCATAAAGCAGTTAAGGATTTTAGTATTATTTACCCTCTTCAAGCTATACCTAGACCCCTGTGTCCCAGAGCCGTGTTGTGCCAAGGTTGAGTATGCATCACTATTTACCTCTGTCCCACTAGGCTATGCAAACCTGTCTCAGTGTTTCCCTATCTATCTTGTTCTTCTGCCTCCTCCCCCATTTTTATATTGCCCTCCCCAACACCCAAAGTAAACCCCCACCCCAAACCCATTGTGGTTATCTTATATTCCATTAGTTCTTCCCTCCATTTGAGACAGTCTATTTTACCCAGTAATCTACCTGACCTTCCCATCACCTTGAGCTCTGTTCCTCTGTATTTACCTTCTTTCACATTGTAAT
>NW_006409167.1:225484-231650 GCF_000296735.1 Chrysochloris asiatica
GAATGCTTATCTTTTCACTTTTCATTTTAGGAAAATTTTCTTCCTGAAGCTCTTCAACTATCTCCTCTGTGTACTTGTGTGATTGTTCCTGTTCTGGAATGCCAATAATTCTTATGTTATTCCTCTTCATGTTATCCAACATGAATCCTAGACCGTCTTCAGATTTTTTTTATCCTTTTTTGTGTTTGTTCTTCTATCTTAGTAGTGTTGAGCAATTTATCTTCTAGCTCATTAGTTCTGGCTTCTATCACTTCAATTCTACTCCTTTGCCCTTTCAGTATATTGTCCATTGCAGATATTCTATTATTAATCATTTGGAACTCTTTCTGTAGGTTTTGAATTGTTTCCAATGCTGTATTTATCTTATTTGATTGTTCCAGTAGCACTTTCCTGATTTCTTCCTCATTTTTCTCAACTCCATTGTATAGTGTTTTGATACATTTTATAATAATTTTTCTGAATTCCATCTCAGGCATTTCCAAAAGCCTGCCCATCTTCCAGTATGGAGTGTAAGTGTACTTCTAGTTCACTTTATCTCGTTTCTGGACATGTGCAGATATGAGCATCTGCTTCTATTTTTTGGGCATAATTAGGGGAGTTATCTGTGGCCTTAATACTTAGATGGGTACATATTTTGGTATTTTTTATGCTTTCTGATTGCCTCCAGGTAGATATGATCAGGAAATGGGCTTCTCTTTTCACTCTTCTTCTTGAGAAATTTCAAGATGCCACTGTTGGTTGTTATGACATAACTTAGGATTTAATTTTCAGTCTATTTCCTTTTTTGTCTTCTTGTCCCACTCCACAATCCCTGTTCACGCCTTTTTTCTAGTTATAAATAGTTCAGGGCTGGCTGTGGCTATTTAGCTTTAATTGGAAACTGTCTCTTTAAATTTTGAGAAGAACTGTGTGCATGTGTAGTAGAACCCTTTGAGGGTGGGGCTGGGGTGTCCACTAGCTCAGGTACCCCTATAGTCACCAGAATGGAGGTGCTCAGACATCAAGGGACCAATGAACAGATACCAAAAGAAAAGAATGTCCACACCTTTATCTTAGCAGTATTGTCAGGTGTCTGTGGCTGCTCCGATCCTTCCCTCGCTTGGTCTCACCCAAGATGGAGGCTCCTGGAACAGCTGAGCATTCCAAACTAAAAAGCAATTGATTTCTTACTTCTGCCACAAATTCCCCCAGCTATAAGCCTTCCAACTGTCTAAATATTCCTTTATATGTGGTTCAGAGTTCTAGGACCATCCCCTGAGCCTGCTTAGTTGGGTATTCTGTGTTGTTGCTGGCAGAGCTCCTTATTGCACTTCCACACAATCCACCATCTTGTTTGTTCTCTGTTACCCAATAACTTTTAAACAGTATGTTATTCACTTTTCACATATTTGTGGTGTGGTATTATTTTTCTCTTTGATCTTCCTATTGTTGATCTGATTTCATAGCATTGTGACCTGAGAAGGTATTTGGTAGTATAGTTACGTTTTTAAATATATTGAGATTTGTTTGTGGCCTAGCATCTGATGAATAAATAACGTCACGATAAATGGAGAAAAAGATCAAAGTTGTTTGAACCACTGACCTTGTGGTTCAAACTTATTTTGCACTCCAGTATTTTTCCCACAGTGCCACACCAGGATTATTTTATCAGAAATTAATATTGCCACTCCTGCTCATTTTTTATTGTCATTAGCTTAATGTATTTTTTTCCATACCTTGATTTTATAAGTCTAGATATTGTTTATTCTGGGCACCCTACCCAGAAGTTATTCATGCAGATCCCATAGCAGCTGGTATCAGAGTCTTTCTGATCAAGAGATCAGCTAGAGTCTACAGTTCTTGCAAGTCCAGATCTGGACAGAATTGATTCTGTAGCTTTGGAACAAGCCTCGCCTTAATCCGAGGGCTGGGGTTTGTGCAGACAATACCAAACTCACATTGCTGTGGCTCACAATTTTACAACCATGTGTCTCTGACCTCTCAGAGAGCAGAAGCTTCTCTGGGGTATACATGAGTGGGAAATGGTCACAACTTTGGTCACCAGGAGAATGTCAGGAACAAGAAAAAAATTACCTTTCTCATATAGCAACTGATATGCCCCTGGGCCACCAAGCTGCCATCTGTTTTCCAAACCAATTAGAAAAGCTTAACATGATAGCACCACATGTGGTGCGTCAACATAGGTCACCTATCTCCTTTAAAAAAAAAATTTGGCCACATCTATTCAGGAATTTAGGACCAGCCCAATGGCTGATCATGGCAGGCTTTGTGGGTTTGGAACAGAACTCTCCAGAATTCAGGCACTGGGGTTGATGCAAAGAGCACCCAAGTCATTTTGATGTGGTTACAACTGGGTGGCTCAACACAGTGTGGTTCCAACCATTGGGAGACTGGAAGCTTCGATGAGGGTATACTTGGAATGGGACTGGCCACACGTTTGGTCACCAGTGCAGTGTGTGGAACAAAAACAAAAACAAAAATGTACCTTGCACTCTGTCAGTGAGTAGTATGCCTCTGAGCCTCCAAGCCAAATTCTATTTCTAAAGCATCTAGCTGGCCAGCAGAAGTCACCTGTCTGTCTCCTTTTTTGTGTCTGTTCAGCTTCTTCTCTTAGTAAACATTCTATCCACTTCCTGTTCCTTCATCTGAAACTCTGGGTTCCAGGTCTATCATCTACATATGTTTCATTGGTTTTCCATGTTTTTATTGTAGAAAGTCTGTGTAGTGCTTCTGCCTAGTCTGCCATCTTGCTGCAATCACTACTCATTCTTGTTTGTTTTAAACTTCTGCAGTTCAATCTTCAGTAATTAGCAATGCATTTTGATTGCATGTTTGAACAATATCAGACTGTAGAAGTTGGTAAAAATCTTCAATTTCTTTAACTTTGGCACTAGTAGTTCTTAAATCTGGAAAATAGTCATATTAATTGGTCTACTTTCTAGGAATAAAGATATTGTCTTATCATTGACAGCTCTGTATTTCAGCATACATTTGAAATATATTTTTAAATGATGAATGTGACAACATTACTTTTCAATTTGTCATTACTAGCATAGAACATATGGCTGTTTGATTAAAAATAGCCAATACTTTATGAAACTTAATGTGTTCCATTTCATTCTTGATGACTCTCAATTTCATTAGATTTATGTTTTATACATTCCATATTCAGATTATTAATAGATATTTGTAGCTGTTTCTTCTTATTTTGAGTTGTGCCATGTCAGCATATGAATTTTTCCAAAGCTTAGTTCCATCTATATCATTAAAATTGACTCTACCTTAAGGAAGCAGTTTTTCTCAGTTGTATTTTGTGTTTCAACTTGAGGGCCTCATCTTCTGGCACTGTATCACATTATGCTCTGCTGCTATTCATAAGATTTTCAGTGGCCAATTATTTCAGAAGTGGATTACTTCCTTCTCATTCCTATTCTGTTTTACTTAATCTTGAGTGCTAGTGAAATCTGTCCACCCTATTCATATTTGAAATATCAGCAATTTCACTTCTAGTATCTCTTCAACATGCAAGTCACTACAAAAAATTGGTAAACTGAATCTTGAACCATTTGTACAGCGGGATGATAATGAAAGAAAGGTTGATATTATATGTGAATGTAATATGGGTTTAAAAATGCAAAATTAAAATAACTAGAAAAGGGATAATAAGAATAGGATGATTCAGGTGATGAGACCTTATTTGAAAGTAAATGATGATGTGTGAGAGAAATACAACATGAAGGCTTTCCATCTTGTGCTGCAATGACAGATCACAGCAAGAACTGAGAAAGAAACTGAAAATTAGAAAGTGCTGATAATTGAAAAAAAGATAGGCTGGACATGGATAGGATGAACCATGGTCAGAATGTTAATCAGTATTTTTCTGTGGAATACTCTTGGTGACTCAGTTTTGCCCTTCTCAGCTTGCTAGTATGGACTACTGAGGTGTTCAAGGCTGGCAAGATAGTAGTGATAAGAGCCTTTTCAAGGACCTATTCTCTATCCTGTGGGCAAATGCAATTACACTTATAGATCACTTTGTTCTGGCAACTTCTGACCCTAGAGTATAAAAATACCCTAAAAATATCCAACTATATTATATGACTTGACTTCAACTTTTTTAAATACAGAGTGCTTACCTTCTATTTCTGCATGTCCAACATAATCCCAATAGAATGTGGTTGATAATTAACAGATGTGTTTGTTGTTTTATTCTTCCAGGAAGTACACAGAGATAATCATGTTGCTTATCAAATGAAGAACACAGAGATAGGGTTGCAAAGTGATTTAATGTAGAAATCTGTGTGTTTTCTTTTTCAGATACCTGCCAAGATGATCGATATAAAAGACATTGGCCTTATTGTTTTGGGAATTTTTGCACTGGTAGAACTTTTTTGTATCATTTTTTTAATCATTTGTTTCTGCAAGAAAAAAGGTAAGATTTTGGGAAGCAATACAATGAATTTTGAGGAGGCTTTAGAAGGTAGATATTATAGAAGTAGATATGGTTGCTATTGTGAAGTGTCATCCAGTCAGTTCTAACCCATAATAAATTGATTTTTCTCTTAGAATCCTTTAATATTGAAAGTCAAGTCTTGAATTTTTCATTCTGTTCTTTCAGCTTGCGAAATGCTGAGTGTGTTCTTACTGTGAGAAATGTTGTCGATGCCAACAAATGCTCAAGTAATCCAAACTGTACTCATTTTAGTGAGAAAGAGGTTTTCTTTATTTGATCTTGCAAAATCAGGTACCCAACCCAGTAGACATGGTAAGATGTGCCACATGGCCTACCTACAACCAGTTTTGTTGCCCTGTTTCAAAAAAGCCAGTCCTCCAGTTCTTCTTCTACTGGGTATTGCAAAGTTACCATATCCTTCCAAGGTTGTTTACTAGTCCTTACTGGGAGCATTCTCATTTAAAGTTAGTTTTCCCCTTTCCCCATGAACTTCCCCTATTTCCTTAATGGTTGTATTCTTATTTTAAAGTTCCTAGCTAGTCAAACTAGTCCTTACCCTCCATTGAGCTTTTGTTATTCTAGCCCCAAGACTTTCCTTAGTCCTGAAGATGGATCATGCCAACAAAAGTTATTTCTCACATTCCCTTTTGGTTTTCTTCCTCCCAGTCTTTGCTTATTTCATTATACTAACCTTTGTCTTCTCGAGTTGCACTTTTAAATTTTCTGTTCAGCTCTTCTACTTCATCATTTCTTCCATTTGTTTTAGCAGCTCTACACTGGAGAGCAAGTTGCACAGTCTCTTCTGATATCCATTTTGTTATTTGCTTTGTTTCTTGTCTTTGAATGGCCTTGTGCTTTCTTGAATCCATTCCACAACTTTTCTGGTCTTTAGTCACTCATGTCTAATGCATCACATCTGTTCTTTAGGTGATATCTAACTTTAAGTGGGGTATGTTCAAGGTCATCATTTGGCTCTATTCAACTTGTTTTAACTTTCTAAAGCTTCATTGTGAACTTGCAAATGAGCATTTGATCATCTATTCCACAGTCTGCCCCTGGCTTTGTTTTGACTGATGAAAAAGAGCTTTTCCATAGTCTATTCCCACAGGTATAATCAATTTTATTTCTGTGTATTCCATTTGGTGAGGTCCATGTGTCTTTTATGCTGTTTTTTGGGGTTTTTTTTAAATGTATTTGCAATGAATAAGTCACTGGTCTTGAAAAGTTCTATCATTCATTCTATATCTCCATTTCTATCACCAAGGCTATATTTTCCAAATGTCTACTGTTCCTCTTTGATTCCAACCTTTGTATTCTACTCACCAGTAATTTGATCAATTTCAAACTGAAGAAGTTGGTAGAATTCTTCAGTTTCATCATCACTGACTTTAGTGATGGGTGCATAAATTTGAATAATAATGTTATTAACTGGTCTTCATTGTAAGTGTAAGTTATTATCCTATCATAGACAGTATTGTACTTTAAGATTGATTTGAAGTGTTCTTTTCACTGATGATTGTAACACCATTCCTATTTAATTTGTGATTCCCCACATAGGAAACCATATAATTATCAAGCTCAAATTGGCCAATATCAATCCATTTCAACTCACTAATGCCTAGGATATATGCATTATATATCCTCTATGCATCCTATTTTATTTTTGACAACTTCCAGTTTTCCTAGATTAATACTTCCTACATTCCATGTTCT
>NW_006409167.1:231970-235048 GCF_000296735.1 Chrysochloris asiatica
AAACCATATTACTGTCTGATTCAAAATGGCCAATACAAATTCATTTCAGTTTACTAATGCCTAGTATACTGATCTCTATGCATCCTATTTTATTTTTGACAACTTCCAGTTTTCCTAGATTAATACTTCCTACATTCCATGTTCTGATTATGAATAAATATTTATAGCTGTTTCTCCTCATTTTGAGTTGTGACCCATCACCAAATGAACATCCTGAAAGCTTTACTCCAATTGCATCATCATGGTCTATTCTACTTTAAACAAGTAGCTCTTACCCAGTGGTATTTTGAGTGTCTTCCAATCTGAGGGACTCATCTTTCTTTACTGTATCTAACAATTTTCTGTAGCTATTCATAAAGTTTTCAGTGGCTAAAGTTCAGGTTTTCAGTGCTATATATCTACCATTCATATGTCATTTTGCTGTACTATGGAGACTTGTGTGTTGATGTGATGCTGGAAGCTATGCTGCCAGTATTTTAAATAACCACAATGTCACCTATAGTGGACAGCTTATAGTGGAGCTTCTAGACTAAGACAGAATAAGAAGGACAGGTGGACTACTTCTGAATCTTTGGCAACTAGAAACCTTATGAATTCAGTGGAATACTGTCAGACAGCACCAGAATATTGAATGCTGAAGCAAGGATATTGTATACTGAAACAAATGAACTTACATGTAACTATAATTCCAAGGATGCCACAGGACTGTGCAGTGTCTCTTTCTGTATGCATAGGGTCACTATGAGTCAGAACTGACTCAATGGCATCTACCAATGACAAACATTCAGGAGTTAGTGTGGTTATCTTTCTTCCCAGTCTGTCTTTGTCTAGAAGCTCTTCTGAAACCTATCCACCATGGGTTACCATACTTGTATTAAAAATACTGGTGGCATAGCTTCCAACATCACAGCAACACTCAAGCTAACACATTATGGCAAACTAACAAATGAGTAGTGGTTCATGGTTTTAGTTTTTACTTAACAATATCTAGTAAAATATATATACATATATATTTCAATGTTCTTCTCTGTATGTTTATTGTACTTCATATCAAATAAAATAACATATACATTCTTGATATTCTTCAGATCGAGTGCCAGATGCAGAGGTGGTAATATGCAATGACTTCCTGCCAACCAATGACCTCACATGGTAAGTGGGTATAGGATGAGACAGGGGTGCTCCAGCCCTAGACAGAGTCTCTGTAGGACTAAGTAGTTCATACAGAACCCCAAACAGCTGAAGAATTCAGGTATTTCAATCCCAGAGTATAGTTGAGGGTTAGAACCTTCTAGCAAGCCTAGAACCAGCTTTACAGGTCTGGAGCAGGCTAACTTGATTCCAGGTGCTGGGATTGGTGCTGCTAGCTCCCAATCATATTTCAAAGGCATCAATTCTCCTTTGGTATTCACTATTTGTTGCCAATTTTATTATGCATATAAGACAAATGAAAGTATATGGCCCTTAAAGAGACATGTTTGCTTTCTAACATTTTGAAGCTGTGTTTTGCAGCAAATTTTCTCAGTACAATATAATGTTTGATTTGCTGACTGTTGCATCCTTGAGCATTAATTGTGGTGCCAAGTAAAATGATATCCTTGACAAACAGCTTTTTCTCCATTTGTCAAGATATTGTTTATTGGGCTAATTGTGAAGATTTACATTTTCTTTATGTTGAGGTATAGTCCAAGAAGCTGTTTTATATAAAAAAGAATGCAGCATAAGGATTGCAGGAAGACTCATTAGACACTTATGCAATGCAGATGACATTATCTTATATGCTAAAAAATGGACTTGAAGCATTTTCTGATTAAGATTATTATAGTAGATTTGCTAATATTTTCTTCTAATATCTAATGTCTAGGATATAACTCCTAGACATTAGGTATTAGATCTAAAATGTTCATAAAAAATATTGATCTGCAGTTTTCCTTTTTAGTACTGTCTTTGTCTAGTTAAATATTAGGGCATGAATGGCCTCATAGAATAAATTGGGAAGTATTTTCTTTGCTTTCATGTTTTTGGAAGAATTTGAGAAAGAGTTATGTTAATCTATTATTTAAACGTTAGTCAAATTCACCAGGAAAGTAAAAAATAATGACAAAATAGCTTGTAGGTAAAGAGACAGGAAATGCCAAATTGAAAGAGACACCAAGAAAGCAGTTCTTTTCAAGCTGTATGTGAGGAAAAGTTGGTCAGAGAAAATTTATCAAGTGTTTTCTGACATTCTTCTTAAAAATAATTTGGAATATTGATGTTTTATCAAGAAAAACAACCCAAAACAAAGTTCAAATTTGTTAAAAAATAAAAGTGCAAAGTTAAAATTAGTAAGCTTCAAATAAACACACAAAAGAAAACTCACACAAAAGAGTTGCTGGAGAGCACACATTTCCCCAAAATACTGTACTCCAAAAAATGGAAAAGGGAAAGAACAAAGCCCTTCTTCTTGTGACTGCCTCGGTCTGTCATGATTTCAATCACTTCAATTTTTCCATACTGCTCAAAATAATCTCTTAGGTGATGCTCTTCGGTGTCTTCTTTAATGCCACCAACAAAAATCTTTTTCACAGTTAAGTGGTCTTTGAGAGTCTTCTCATGAAACAGCCCTTTTTGGTTCCACCACTCTTCCATCCACCTTGTGTGGTCTTACATTCATGGTGGCATCCACCTCCTCCACAGTAGAGTAAGTGGCAAACCCAAAGCCTCTGGAGCACTTGGTGTTGGATCACCACATAGTCTGTGAATGTCCCCCACTGTTCAAAATGGCTCCTCGGGCTCTCATCTGTTGTTTTGAAACCCAACCCTCTGGTGAAGAGTTTCTGAAGCTGTTTGGGCTCTTTAGGAGACTCTGACCTATACAAGATGGAGTGATGTCCACAAGCAGAAAGGAGTAGCCATAATGGCAGTTTTGGCATCCTCAATGGACTCAATATTTGCTCCTTATAGATATTCTTTGAGTTTGGGAAACAAACAAACACACAAAAAAGTTAGGAAAAACTGTTGAAGAATATACAAATCTTTGTGTAATAATAAACAGCAACAACAGCAAAAAACTAGAACTGACTTTGCTAAAAGGAA
>NW_006409167.1:236066-244099 GCF_000296735.1 Chrysochloris asiatica
GTTGCATTCAGAAATATTTATCTTATTTATAGTTTCCCAGACAAAATATCTATAGACCAGGGTGAGTTTCTCATCTTGTTCAATTACAATGGGCAGAAGGTAAAAACACAATTTTAGACAATATGACAGCAAGGCTATCAAGGCTATCTTGATATTACATAGCACAGATACTGGCCCCAGGGTAGGGCAATCTATTTGGAACTTTGTTTCTACAGTTGTGAGTTGCCCCAATTTAGGCAAAAATGTTATTCCTATTTATTTCCAAATATTCCTTATATTTATATAATTTGATTCTTAGAGAAATGGAAGAAGGACAGGTAAGTATTTATATTTGCATGAATGTCTGGCATGTGATTTGAAAAGGATTAATCCTTCATTCACTGAGAACAAAGCTATGGATAACTTGCCATTAGACTATAAAAGGAAAGGACTGGACAGTACTTAACAAGAAGTCTTTGGTATCAAGAAATTAATGTTATCATGGCCTTATCTGTTGTTGTTAAATGCCATCAAGGCCTTTCCCACTCAGAGTGACCCTGTATAAGGTCTCTGAGGACCGTCTGGTGAATCTGAACCACCCACCTTGTGGTTCAAACCAACCTTGTAGTCCAGTGCTTACACTATAGCATCACACCAAGACTATTATCTAGGAAAAGGAATTTACATGAGTGAACTAATGCTACCAAAATTTTGATACGTTATTTGTAAAATTGTTCCATTGCTGTTCTCATCAATATTTACTATATTTGTTTTCCTGGGGAAAGATAGATAGAAAATGGTGAGTTTCTCATCTTGATTCACTTACAATGGATAGGTTTGATAGAAACGCTAGGCCTCACATTCCTTGCCACAATATAGAACAGACAATGGTTACAGGGTATAGCAATCTATCTGAAACTTTATTTCTTCAATTGTGATTTGCCTAATTTAGACATACTTTTTTTCCTATTTATTTGCAAATGGTTTTATATTTATATATTTGAATTCAAGACCAATGAAGAGGAGACAAGTAAATTTTTATATCTGCAGGAATGCCAGGCATGCAAATTGAAAAAGAATCAGGCCTACATTCATTAAGAGCAAGGGTATTGGTACTTTAATATTATGTTCTGCAAAGGACTTGGCTCTTGAGTAAATTAGCTTAAACCTGTTACTTCTTGGGAAATTTATTTTTCTTTATTTTTAATTGTTTTTCCCATTTTGGGATATTTGCAAAGAAAATAAAAATATATAAGTAAAATTCTAATGATTTACATATACATCAGTGAAAATGTTTTAGGAAGATATTTTGCTTGTTTGTTTTACTTTTGGTGCTAATGATTCTTTCATTTCTCTCTTTTTATTTCAAGTCTCCCTCAGAATGAAAGAGGTAAATTTTAACAACAATTCGCTGCTTTGTATTATATGTTTTTATAGTGATTTCTGCTTTTTGCATTTTTCTATTTCTTTCACTTTCATATCTCTAGATATCTGAAAAATCATTTCCTCCTTTATATTTTAATACATTCTCATTATATTACAATTTCTCACTCTATTTCTCTCTTCAATGAACCTGTTTTGTTTACCTAATCTTTCTTAATCCTTATCTATTATAGTTTCTTTCCATTATCCCTTTATGCTAACAACAACTCCTTATTGCCCACTCTTAAATGAGGGAAAATTTTCTACATGTTATTTAATGTTCTGATTTTCCCTCTGTGAAATGAGAAAGAACAATTCACAAGTGTTTTCCTTTAGTGCAATGAGTCATGGCTTATAAGAAAACATACCCACCAAAATAGTTGGAAGACAAATAGCCCTATCAAAAATTTCCCTAATCATATGATCAGATGACTCAGGTCATTTCATAAAGGTGAATGAATAAAGTAGATGAGATATATTTATATTATTGGTTCAACTAATTGTTGTTATGTGCTGTGGAGTTGGTTCCGACTCATAGCAACCCTGCACAGGGTTTCCGAAGCTGTAAATCCTTACGGGAGTAGAAAGCCTAATCTTTCTTCTGTGGAACAGCTGGTAGTTTCGAACTGTATGCTTGAAGCTTGGCTATATAACCATGATTGCTGTCTCTTGGGTAACGTAGGGAGAGAAAGCACGCACAGCCAGGAAAAAAGTGAGGCCAAAAGTACCCAAAACAGAGACAATATAAAAGCAGAGACAAAAACTACCACTTAAAAACAAAAATAAAACTGTAGCCAACTGACCATTAGCCTCTTCTACGCATATCAGAGTGCGTGCACAGTAGGAAGCTCCCGTGGTGGTGTCCACTCGCTCTGGCCTGTCCTCTAGTCACAATCGTGGAGGTGCACAGATAGATATTGAGAAAATGAATTGAAGAAACATTGTCCACTATTTTTATCTCTGAAGGTCAGTTAGGTATCTAGGTATGCACAGAGTAATTTTCAAAATAGTTAAGTCCTTGTATACAGTAGTTGGTGTTGACTCTTGCCTTTTATGTTGGGGTTTTACAAATTGCAAATACGGTTTGGCTGTATGGCTACATCAGCTGTTTCTTTCTACATAAGGCAGGGACAAAGGGTCCCACCCAGGGCAACTTTAGGGCTGAGTCTGAGTCAGATGTCATTAGAAGCAGCCAAAGGATCAAACTGTGGGACAAATGGGGCTTCAAGGGAACTCCTCCTTGTGCCATGAGAAAACTGTGGGCACAACGCTGGACCCTTTTGGTGGTGTGCTTCTGCCTACCTGAAAGTGTCCAGGCTGGGCAGTGAGAGTGCCACTGAGGCAGTGAGGGGAAGAGGAGTAAAGAAAAGTGTAAAATCCGCCATACCTCTTTTTCCATATGACGCTCTGTGGTTTTTAGCACTGTGGTTTTTAGCACTTTTTCCATATGACGCTCTGTGGGTTTTAGCACTGTATCACTGTATCACTCTGGCTGTGGTCCCGCCCTCTGATCTCAGTCCAGGACAATGTGCTCGCAGGGAGCATCCTGACCGATTCAGAAATCGCCATACTTTCCTTTCACAGTCAGATTTCTCCACCAGTGGGCATTGAAAATTGACGACCCACACCTTATATTAGATCCAAAACTTTGGAGCTGCTCCACAAGAGCCTTCTCTGGTTTCTCCGCACCTCCACAGAGGAGCCTTTCCTACCTCTTTCTGCTTCTCCTGCCCCTAAACAGGAAGTCTCTTGTTACTTTTTAGTGTCTCTAATTCTAACTATTTTGTATTATAATATGCCGATTCTTTGTTCTGCTTGATTAAACTGTTGATTAGTGCTTCTACTATGTTTCTCATTTCATTTATTGTCCCTTTTAGTTGTAATATCCATTTTGATTAGGTCGTCATTTTGTTCTTGCATTGCTTTCCCTTTCTTTGACATCGGCTTCTGTATTTTCCCTTAACTCATGTTTTTCATTGCTATATTAAATTTTTCCATTACTTTTCATTGTCTGCTCATCACTAGATATGCTTTCAGGTTCATTTGGGAAGATTACAGTTTCTCTTTTCTTTGTGTGTGTTTTGATTTTTTTTTGTTAGAACACTGGAATTTTCAAGGGTGTTAACTTTCTAAGTTCTCCCCTTATTTGTGTTTTTACCTGAACTACAATAAACAAAAAAACTCTTAGCAGGTTGAACCTTTGGCCTTTGTAAGTCATTTTGTCTGTCTCTTCCTTTGATAGCTCCTTCTCCTTGCCTGGTTTAATTAGGATCCAAAAGCTCCTGATCTTAGTTTTCAACTTGCAGTTTCTTTCAGCATACCAAAGAACATGCAGTGACCAATCTGTCCACCACTGGACATCACAACTCAGGTTAGGTATTGTGTACTAATCAGTCTGAGCTGACTCTCCATGAAGACTGTCCTAATGTTTCCAGAAGCTTGAGTTATGGGTTGTGCACAAAATCAGCAGCATGTTGACCATGGGAATGTACTCCACTGCAAAGGCTTTCTGTAGTAATTCAAAGTAGGTTTGCAGACAACACTGTTAATGTGGAAAAGGGTGGTCTGCTTTGATGAGTCTAGAAGTGTGGGGTCCTTTCTTTTTGTTCAGTCAGGCAATATAATGGCTAAGTAGGCAGGATTTTTATTAGAATTCTTTACCTAATTCACAGCAGCCAGATCCTGTATGACTGGAGTTAGAGCCAGAGATGCTGGTAAAAAGGATTTTCTTATTGCATGTGACTTATTGTTGGTTCATTGAGTCTTGCCTTTCTGCAATTGCCAGCTGATGTCCTCTGTTCCCAGGTTCAAGTTTCTTCAAAAATGAACACCATTTCCTTCAATTCTTTTGTTGTTGTTGTTTTTTCATTTGTGGAGGATGGTCTAAACACTGGTCTGTTACTCCACACTCTTTCCAGAATCCCACAATAGACATCTTGATTGTTCTCAGGATATGGCAGGTGCCTTTCCCAGAGAAAGTGTTGAAAGAAAAAGTGAGTGAAACAGAACCTGCATTTTGTAAGCTAATCTTAGTGGTCAGATATGACATACAGTATTTTCTGTTGTTTTTTACCAGTCGTACAGATCAGTCCTGGTACAGTATTGTAGTAAATCAATTATATGTATATGAGTTTGAATACCAGGAGATGGAAATCATTGGAGATCGTCTAGGAGGCTGGTAATAATATCTTCCCAGGAAGCAAAATAATTTTATTTTTTTATTGTATCTGATTAGGGAAGCGTATTACAGAGAATTGGTATACAGGATATGAGTTTGATTTAATCACTCAATGATGGATTTTAGGTTTTTGTTGTTGTTTTTTTAAACTTTTTTATGTCCACACCCCTTTTATTCTGTTTAATAATAATAAAATGATGATTTAGCATATTTTTATATAAGCTATCATTCTCTATTTACTTGAATTTTGAAATAAATTAGGATTTCCTTCCTTTAGAAGAAAAAGAATATCCTCCAGATTAAAACATGGGGAAAGAAAAGATTTTCAGATATATCTAAAGATGCTTTAAGATTAAATCATCCAGTAAAGTTTCTTCCTACTTCTTTACCTGTGAGAAAACAAACATTTGTTGTTTTAAGCTTTCCAGAACATAATATTCCCTTTAACTTGTTAATATATTAGGAGGAGGGGAAGACTTTAAAAATTTTGAGAAAAGATGGAATTAAAAGATTAGGTAATTTTTCCAGGAATGTTTGCAGTCCCCTTGTACAATGTAGAGAAACTCTTAAATAGGAAATCTATACTACTTCAGGGAGCTACTCTTCTCTATATCAGTTGGAAGTTTGTTCCTGATTCATCTTTGGCTATCAGCTGAAAGCTCTGTTCCTGAGGAGTATAGTACTGATGTAGCATAAAAGTGTGCAATAGTGACTGGGACAGACATATTGAACTCTCACCTATTGATTTAGTTTCCATGCCTGTATGAAATTAGACATAAACCGCTGACCAGCACTTTGAAATCGTTTACTAGGTTAAGTAACATTCTACACTTTACTTGAAGAAGTTTAGTGTGGTGCTGTAGGATAAACACCAGACTGCAAGGTCAGCAGTTCAAATTCAACAGTCAATCCTCAGAATCCCTATACAGGTGGCTGAGTCAGAAATGATTTGACGGCACTTAACAACAACAAATTTTTGGTTAAATTGTTACACAGTAATAGATACATAGTACACTTAACTCTTTAAATGGAAATTTTTTCCCTTTATACAAGAATGGGATTGTTATTTGTGGAATGTTGTCCATTATACTATCGTGCATATTAATAGCTAAATCATAGACACTTGTGTAGGGATCTAGTCATTTCCGTGTGGAATTTCACCCCAACAACTGTTAATTCCACTTGCTAGTCCAAGAATATATGTCAAAAAGAGAAAGAAATTGAAATTTAGGAATTGAGAACACTGAATTCTTCTAGAGATACTGTTTATTTTAACATTTCTTTATATATTTTACATTTGATTTATTATGTGATTTTATTTTATTTATATAGAGAGAATTTGTTGCTGTTGTTAGATGCCATTGAGATGGTACCCACTCATAGTGACCGTATGCACAACAGAGCAAAACACTGCAAGGTCCTGTGCCAACCTCCCAATTATTGTTATACTTGAGCCCATTGCTACTGCACTGTGCCAATCTATCTCATTGGGGACCTTTCTCTTTTTTGCTGACTCTCCAATTTACCAAGCATGGTGTCCTTCTCCAGGGACTAGTCCTTCCTAATCATATGCCCAAAGTATAAGAAATGAAGTCTGGCAATCCTGGCTTCTAAGGAGCATTCTGTTTGTAATTTTTTTTCTTCCAAAACAGATTGTTCACTTGGAAGTTCATGGTACTTACAATATTATAGTCCAACACCATAACACAAATGCATCAATTCTTCTTCTATAGTCTTCTTTATTCATTGTTCAACTTTCACATCCATATGAAATTATTGAAAATACTATGGCTTAGGTCAGGTGCACCTTAGTCCTCAAACTGACATGCTTGCTCTTCTACACTTTAAAGAGGTCTTGTACAGGAGAGTTACCTAATGCAATATATCCTTCGATTTCTTGACTTCTGCTTTCATGAGTGTCGATAGTTGATCCAAACAAAATGAAGTCTTTGAGAACTTCAATCTTTTCTCCACTGATAAGAATGTTGTTTATTGGTCCAGTGATGAGAATTTTTGTTTTCTTTAAACTGAGGTACGACCCATACATAAGGCTTTGTGGTCTCTGATCTTTGTTAGTGAATATTTTAAGCACCTTTCACACTCAACAAACAAGGTTGTATCATCTGTATACCATAGGTCGTTAATGAGTCTTTACCCAATTCTGATGCCATGTTCATCTTCATATAGTACAGCTTCTTGAATTATTTGCTTGGTATACAGATTGAATACATACTGTGAAAGAATATAACCCTGGAGCTCACCTTTCCTAATTTAAAACCATTCAGTGTTCCCTTGTTCTGTTCGAACAGCTGCCTCTTTTTGGTCTATGTACAGGTTCCTCATGAGTACAATTAAAACATTCCAGACTACCATTCTCCACAATGTTGTCCACAGCCTGCAATGATACTCATTGCAATCAAAAGCCTACACATTGTCAATAAGGCACAAATAAATGTCTTTCTCGTGTTCTTTGTTTTCAGCCACAATCCTTCTGATGTCAACAATAATGCCTCTTGTTCTACATCCTCATCTAAATCATTCTTGAACCTCTGGCAGTTCCCTGTTACAGAACTTTTTGAATTATCTTTAACAGAATTTTACTTGCCTGTGATATTAACTATATTGTCCAATGATCTCCACATTCCATTGAGTTGCCTCTCTTTGGAATGAGTACAAACATGGATCTCTTGCAATCAGTGGCCAGGTATCTGTTTTCCAAATTTCTTGGTATAGATGAGTGAGTGCCTCAGTGTTACATCAGTTTGTTGAAAGATTTCAATTTTTATTCTATCAGTTGCCAGATATTTATTCTTTGTCAATGTGTTCAGTGCACATTGACCTTCTTCCATCATTATCATTGGCTCTTGATCATATGCTATCTCTTGAAATGGTTCACATCAACCATTTCTTCTTGGTACAGTGACTCTGTATATTCCTTACAATTTCTTTGATGTTTTCTGCAGCATACAAATTTTGTTCATAGAAACCACCAATATTTCAAGTCCAGGTTTGAATTTTTTCTCCAGTTCCCTCAGCTTGAGAAATGCTAAGAGTTTTTGTCCCTTTTGGTTGGCTAATCCAAATTTTTCCACATTTTGTAATAATATTTAACTTTGCCTTCTTGAGCTTCCCTTTGAAATTTTCTTTTCAGCTCTTTCACCTCCTTATTTTTCCATTTGCTCTAGCATTTGTAATGTGGAGAGCAAGTTTAATAGTCTCTTCTGACATACATTTTGGTCTTTTTCTTCTTTATTGTATTCTTAATGATCTTTTTCTTTCTTCCTATATGACATTTTGATGTCATGACACAATCCTTCTAATTTTGGGTTGTTGTTGTCAGGTGCCATCGAGTCGGAACCGACTCATAGCAACTCCATGCACAGCAGAACAAAACAATGTCCCATCCTGGGCCAACCTCACTACCGTTGCCACACTTGAGTCCATCAATGATGCC
>NW_006409167.1:245287-254389 GCF_000296735.1 Chrysochloris asiatica
CTGTTCAAAAGATATTTGCAGTGAAAAAGTCATTGGTCTTGCAAAATTATTTCTGTATTCTCCATTATCATTCCTATGACTAAAACTGTGTATTCCAATGATTGATCATTCCTCTTTGGTTTCAACCTTTGTATTGCACTTGCCAGTAAGTATCAATACATCATGATTGCATGTTTGATCAATGTCAGACTGAAGAAGTTGGTAGAATTCTTCAGTTTCATTATCATTGGCTTTAGTGTTTATTTGGATAATAGTTATGTTAATGGGTATTAATTTTAGGTGTATGGATATTATTCTATCACAAACAGCGTTGTACTTCAAGAAGATCCTGAAATGTTCTTTTTGATGATGAATGTAACATCATTCCTCTTCAATTTGTCATTCATGGCATAGTAAACCATGAGGCTGGCAAATTCAAAATGATCAATATCAGTCCATTTCAGCTCATTAATACCTAAGATATTGATGTTTATACAGTCTGTTTCATTTTGGATAACTTCCAATTTTCCTAGATCTATACTTCATATGTTCCACGTTCTGATTATTAATGGCTGTTTACAGCAGTTTCTCCTCATTTTTAGTTGTGCCCCACCAGCAAATCCAGTTCCTGAAAGTTTTACTCCATTCGTGTTATCATAGTCAACTATACTTTGAGGAGACATGCTTCCCATATCATATTTTGAGAGGCTTCCAATTTTAGGAGCTCATTTTATGGAACTATATCTGACACTATTCTGGTGTTCTTCATCATGTTTCAATATTCAATATTCTGGTGCTATCTGACAATGTTCCACTGCTATTCATAAAGTTGTCTTTTAATAAATATTCAGAAGCAGTCTGTCTCTCCTTCTTCTTAGTCTATTAATCTGGAAGCTCATCTGAAACCTGTCCACAATGGGTGACCAAGCTGATATTTAAAATACCAGTGGCTTAGCTTCCAGAATCATAGCAACACACAAGCCACCACATTACAGTAAACTGTCAGACAAGTGGTGGACTTGAGAACAATAATCCTAAATTCATAAGCAAGTTCATATTATTGTAATTTTATTTCAAATGATAAATAGCATGGATTATGTAAACTTTGAAATCAGAGTATTCAAAAAATAAAGAAAATAACACATTAAATTTTAGGACATTTATTTTTGCTGCCAAAATTTTATGTAAATAAATTATATTGTATCTGTCATCATTTTTAATAGCATACAAGTTTTATGGGAAAGGCAGCCATAAAATTAGTAATATAGAACAAGGACATCAGTTCATTATGAGCGAAGCTCTCAATGAGAAAAACAAAGGTCAAAAAACTTCCTCTCTCTTTCCTCTATGGCTACCATGATAAGAGTTCTTGTACTATACACTCTCACCTACCTGTCCACAAAGATTCAGTAGGAATATTATTGATAGGTAAAAAAGATGGTGCAGGAATGGTCAGCCTCTGTCTGTGCTTCTTAATCCAGTTTGCACAGTAGAATTGTTGTTGTTGTTGTTAAGTGCTGTGGAGTCAGTTCCAACTCATAGCAACCCTGCACAAGGTTTCCAAGGCTGTAAATCTTTACGGGAGCAGAACGCCTCATCTTTCTCCCGTGGAACCACTGGTAGTTTCGAACTGCTGACCTTGTGGTTCACAGTCCGATTCGTAACCACTACACTACCAGAGCTCCTTATAGTAGAATTACTTGGTAATATTTTTTAAAATCCTAATTCACTACTATCATGGTCCTCTGCTCCATAAAATTTCCATTTAATAAGACCTTGGACTCCATGGGTGGTACAAATTATAAATTGCTCAGAGGTTAATCAAAAGATTAGAGGTTAAACAAAAGATTGGAAGAAAGGTCTGAAAACATATCCCTCATCCTGCCCTCCCCCCAAAAAAATCAGCATTTGAAAATGTTATGAAACACAATTCTATCCTGAAACATATGTATCAACTATGCATCAGTTGGGATATTTTGGTTTATATTTCTGTTTTATAATGGGATCTTGGTGATGATGACACTTTTTATGAATCTCTCCAAGTGCCTATAATGAATAGCTTGGGTTGAGAACTGTTGTTTTAAAACTAGGGTTAATATTTCAAACCCATTCAGTAGCCAAATTGAATTTGATACCACACTTTATTGCATTGCGTCTCATAGTATACACATGTCTCAGCAAGGATGGTAGTGGAGGTTATGTGCTGTCAGATGGATTCTAACTCATAGTGACCCTGTACAGACTTTCCAAGGCAGCAGAAAACCTCATCTTTCTCCCACAAAGCAGCTTGTAGCTTTGAACTGCTGACCTTAGGGTTAGCAGCCAAATTCATAAACCACTGTGCTACCAGTACTCTTTTCTCAACAAGAATAAGAAAGATTAATGTATAACTTTGTTATATAAGTTGATTAGCTCATCAAAAAAATTTTATAGCCCTGCTCATCAAAGTATAGAACTAATTTTATACTGTTTGATGCTTATGACAGAAGAAATATATAGTTCTTCTCTATGGATATTATTCTATCACAGACAGCATGGTACTTCCAGATGATATTGACATGTTCTTTTTGATGATGAATGTGACACCATTCCTCTTCAGTTTGTCATTCATGACATAGTAAACCATGTGGCTGGAAGATACAGACCATTTCAGCTCATTAATACCTAGGATATAGATGTTTATGCATTCCATTTCATTTTTGGTACCTTCCAATTTTCCTAGATTTATACTTTGTATATGCCATGTTCTGATAATTAAAGGGTGTTACAGCTGTTTCACCTCATTTTAAATTATGCCCCATTAGCAAATCCAGTTCCTGAAAACTTTACTCCATTCACATTATCATGGTCGACTCTAGTTTAGAGAGGCACTCTTCACCAATTGTATTTTGAGAGCCTTCCAACTTCAGGAGCTCATTTTCTGGCACTATGTCTGGCATTATTCTGGTCCTCTTCATCTTGTTTCAATATTCTGGTGCTATCTGACAATGTTCTATTGCTGTTATTAAAGGTGTTTTTTGTTGTTTTTTTTTTACTAAATATTCAGATGTAGTCTGTCTCTCCTTCTTCCTAGTCTATATTAATCTGGAAGCTCATCTGAAACCTGTCCACATTGGTGATCCTGCTGGTATTTAAAATACCAGTGGCATAGCTTCACAACAACACAAAAGTGACTACAGTACAGTAAACTTTCAGTCAAGTGGTAGACTTGAGAATAATGATCCTGAATTCACAAGCAAGCTCATATTATTGTAATCTTGTTTCAAATGATAAATTATGTGGTTTATATAAACTTTGAAATCAGAGTATTAAAAAAATAAAGAAAATAACACATTAAATTTTAGGACAAAGTATGCTGCCAAAATTTTATGTAAATCAGTTATATTGTATCTGTTATCATTTTTAACGGCATACAAGTTTTATGGGAAAGGCACCCATAAAAATAGTAATGTACAACAAGGGCATCGATTCATTATGGGTGAAACTCTCAATAAGAAGAACAAAGGTCAAAAAACTTTCCCTCTATGGCTAGTGTGATAAGAGTTCTTGTACTATACACTCCCACCTACCTATCCACAAAGGCTCAGAAGGAATATTATTAATAGATAAAGAAGAAGGTGCTGGAACAGCCAGATTGTCTGTGCTTCTTAATCCAGGTTGCACAATAGAATCACTTGGAAATATTTTTTAACTCCTAATTCACTGTTATCATGGTCCCCTGACCCATAAAATTTCCATTTGATAAGTCTCTGGTGGAATCTTGGACTCCATGCGTGGTGCAAATTATAAATTGCTCAGCGGTTAATCAAAATATTACAGGTTAAACAAAAGGATAGAAGAAGGGTCTGAAAATACATCCTCCCACCCCCCAAAAAATCAGCCTTTGAAAATCTTATGAAGTATAATTCTACTCTGATACATATGGATCAACTATACATCAGTTGGGATTTTTTGGTTTATATTTTTGTTTTATAATGGGATCTTAGAGATGATACATTTTATGAAGCTCTTCAAGTGACTATAATGAAAAGTTTGAGTTGAGAACTATTGCTTAATAACTAAGGTTAATATTTCAAACCTGTTCAGTAGCCAAATTGAACTTGATACCACACTTTATTGTGCTGTGTCTCTTAGCATATGCATTTCTCAACAAGGATGGTGGTGGTAGTGATGGTGGTGGAGGTTGTATACCATCAAGTGGATTCTAATTCATAGAGACCCTGTATAGACTTTCCAAGGTAGCAGAAAACCTCATCTTTCTTCCACAGAGCAGCTTATAGATTTGAACTGCTGACCCTGAGGTTAGTAGCCCAATTGATAAACCATTATGCTACCAGGAATCTTTTCTTATCAAGGTTAAGAAAGTTTAATATATAACTTTGCTATATAAGTTGATTAGCTCATCAAAACTTTTATAGCCTCACTAATCAAAGTATTGGACTAATTGTATGATCTTTGATGCTTATGACAGAAGAAATCTACAGTTCTTTTGTTAACAACATTCTCTCTGCCTGTCTTCTCATTCTACCTTTAGTGAATTATGTCTGCTGTGAATTGGAAATTTTCAAGAGCAATAGTTTCATGAACTGCCTGCCTCTCTTAGAATTATTGTTCATTTTTGTATAAAGTTAAAGAAGTAGGAAAATATGTGCTTCCTTTTATAAAGCTGGAATAATAAGATATCTTGGAGTGGTCACTGTGTAGACAAATATTCTAGATTAATTTTCCTCTTGGTTGTGGGTAAATCTTCTTGGAAAAAAATTACTGATAGGAGACATTCTCTCTGAACAACTTTACCTCACAATCAACAGGTTCCCAAAGAAGTAACACTTTGTCTTCCCTCATAAGAGATCTCCAGAAAAAAGTAGAAAAGCCCTATTGTCTTTGATATTGTCAAAAGACAATTTAGCTTAAAATATTTTCTAACCTTTTGATTCTCAATTTGCATTTCAAATTTGTGGCATGGAGGATATGATTGTATTGTTTAAGGCTAAGACATTTTTAAATAAAATAAGTCTATGAAGAAATATAAAAACAAACAATATCTCTAGATAATTCCAATTTCATCCCTTTTCTTATATATGTTCTTAGACCAGTAAATGGTATTGATAATATCAGGGGTGAAATCTCACACAGAAATGACTAGGTCCCTACACGAATGTCTATGATTTATCCATTAGTATACAAGATATGATAAATCATAAACACTCGTGTAGGAACCTAGTCATTTCTGTGTGAGATTTATCCATTAATATACAAGATAGGTTACAGAGCTCTGGTAGTATAGTGGTTACGAATCAGGCTGTGAACCACAAGGTCAGCAGTTCAAAACTACCAGCCACTCCATAGGAGAGAGATGAGGCTTCTGCTCCCATAAAGATTTACAACCTCGGAAATCCTGCTCAGGGTTATAGACGTCCTATTTAAGAGTTTCTCTAAGATGTCAGCTTGAGGACTAAGGTGCACCTGACCCAAGCCATGATATTTTCAAAAACCTCATATGCATATGAAAGCTGAACAGTAACTAAGGAAGACTGTAGAAGAATTGATGCTTTTGAGTTATGGTGTTGGAGGAGAATACTGAAAATGCCGTGGGCTGCCCAAAGAACCAATAGATCGGCGTTGGAAGAAGTGCAGCCAAGAAGAAGTGGAGACCAGGATGACCAAACTTCATCTCTCATACTTCAGACATATTGTCAGGAGGGACCAGTCGCTGGAGAAGGATATCATGTTTGGTAAAGTGGAGGGTCAGAAAAAAAGAGGAAGACCCCTAAAGAGATGGATTAGCCAAGTAGCAGCATCGATGGACTCAAGCATGGTAGCAATAGTAAGGTTGGCCCAGGATCCGGCAGTGTTTCGTTCTGCTATACATAAGGTCGCTATGAGTTGGTACAGACTCAGTGGCACCTAACAACAACAACAACAACAACTACGTTGTACAAGGAGGCTGCAAAAAGTTTATGGAAAACTCACATTGTTTAATTCCATCTTTCCACAAATGTTTTATAACCCTTTCCTCCTTGCAATATATAAACAACTAACAAGAATAGTATGTTCTGGAAGATGTATCATCATGTGGCGCTCTAAGGTAGGCAGTTCAAACTCACTAGCTGCTCTTTGGAAACCCTATACATGGCCACTATGAGTTGGAAGCAACTCGATAGCACTTAACAACAGCACATTCTGTGATTACACCAGGCAAGCTTTATGGTGGTGGTGTGAATGATGGTGTGCTATGCAGTCAGCTCCAATTCATGGGGACCTTGTATAGGGTTTCTGTGGCTGTAAATCTTTATAGGAGCAGAAAAGCTCATCTTTCTCCCATGGAGTGTCTGGTAGATTTGAACTGCTGACCTTGTGGTTAGCAGCCTAACTCATAAGCCAACTACACTACTAGGGCTCCTAGACAAATATATGGACCTTACCCAGAGAAACAAGGACACCAGAGATAGAGACATGGAGAGAGGGAGCAGCTGAGGACTCTAGATTCATGGAAAGAGAGGAACTAAGAGCTGGCAGCCAGGAGACAGACTTGCAGAATGTGCTCTTTGGTGGTTTAAATTATTATAGATGCCTAAGTGTTTAAAGGAGTCCTGGTGTGGCACTATGGATTAATGTGCCAGACTGCAAAGCCATTTAAACTGCAAGGTCAGCAGTTCAAGCTTACCAGCTACTCCTCGGAAACCCTACACAGGGTCGCTAGGGGTCAGAATCGACTTGACTAAACAACAACAAAGTCTTTAAAGGCATACTGGTGTGGCGCTCTGGATTAATGTGCCAGACTGCAAATTCGTTTGAATAGAAGGCACGCAGTTCAAACTCACCAGTCGCTCCTCAGAAACTCTACACAGGGTCACTATGGGTCAGAACTGACTCAACAGCACTCAACAACAACAAGTGTCTAGGAAAAAGAGAGTTAAAATGAATAGAAATACTGTTAACTGATGGTACATGGAGAGGATTATAATCATTGTAATGAAACAAAGTATATGATTTGTTGAATGTAAAACTGATGATTTGCCCTATAAACTTTCACTCAGTACACAATAAAAAGTTTAAAAAAAAAAAAAAATGGAGAGAGGCACATTCCATTGCAGAAGGCCTCTCTACTTCTATTTCCCATCTAAGTTAGAGTTTATATAAAAGGGGAAGAGAATAATATTAAACAATATATCTTGTTTCTTATGTCCTCAGTCTTATTCTATAATTATTATTTTACATTATGTCACTTAAAGCAAGATTCTGAAGTTGGCATTCCTTCCAATTTTATGAACACAAAATTCTTGGTTTGAATAACATCCAAATCAGAAATTCAAGAATATTTTGAGCATGAGTAATTATTCACATGGAATACTGATGTAACGCTATAGGATAAGCAGTGGGCCAAAAGGTCAGTTTGAACTTCAAGGTTGGTGGTTCAAAGTCACCAGCTGCTCCTCTGAAACCCTATACAGGATCGCTGAGTCAGATTCAACTCGACAGCACTTAACAAAAACAACATACATTCACAAGCTCAGCAACTTGCTTTCTTTTTTGTTTTAATTTTTTATTGTGACTTTGTCAAAATTTTGCAGAGCAAATTGGTTTTCCATTCCTCAGTTCATGCACATTTTATTTTGTGACATTGATTACAGTTGCCACATTGTAATAGCACTCTTCCCTTTTCCTCCCTGTATTTCCTGTTTCCATTGGTCCTTCTTTCCTATCCCTTTCAGGTTTCTGAGGTTTATTCCTGGACAAATGCTGCCCTTTTGTTCATATATAGTAAAGACTGCATACCTTTGTTGTACTATTGCTTATACTATAGGTCTACCTATCAGCATCATGAGGTGTTTCAGTTTCAGTTTTGAAAATTGTTGATGCTGCATAATCTCAGAAGTTCCAGCAGTCTCTATGAGACCAGTAAAACTGATTTATTTTTTCATTATTGTAAGTTTTGTTACACATTTTTCTTTCCCTCTATCCAGGACCTTCTATTATGATCCCTTTCAGAGTGGTCATCAGTAGTAGCCTAATACCATATATTTCTTCTGATCTGACAGTGGTGGAATCTGGGGTTCATGTGGTTCATTAAATTCTCGGATTAATTGTCTACTTACTTCTTTGATTTACATCACTCTACTTTCCTCTGAAGCTTGTTCTCCAGCGTAGAGATGCTAAAGCAAATGTAAGAAATGAGGAGGTCCAAGAGCTGAACAGAAATTTTCAAAGATCAGCTCGAGAAGATAAAGCCAAATATTATAATAAAATGTGCAAATATTTGGAAGCAGAAAACCAAAAGGAAGAACACACTCAGCATTTCTCAAGCTGGGGGAACTGAAGAAAAAATTCAAGACTCAACATTCATTATTGAAAGATTCTCTTGGTAAATTATTGAATGATGCAGAAACCATCAAGATAAGATGGAAGGAATACACAAAGTCACTGTACCAAAAGGAAATGGTTAATGTTCAACCATTTCAAGAGATACCATATGATCAAGAGCCAATGATACTCAGGGAGGAAGTCCAAGGTGCATTAAAGGAATTGGCAAAGAACAAGGCACCAGGAATTGATAGAAAAAAAATTGAAATCTATCAAGAAAGTGAGGTGGCAACAGGAGGCACTCACTCATCTCTGCCAAGAAATTTGGAAGACAACGATCTGGCCAACTGATTGGAAGAGATACATATTTGTGCCCATTCCAAAGAAAGGTGACCCAACAGAATGCAAAAATCATCGGACAATTTCTTTGATATCTCAAGTGAATAAAGTTTTGCTTAAGGTAATACAGAAATGGCTGCAATCATACATTGACAGAGAACTCCCAGAGGTTCAGGCTGGATTCAGAAGAGGCCATGGAACGAGAGATATCATTGCTGATGTACGATGGATCTTAGCTGAAAGCAGAGAATATCAGAAAGATGTTTACCTATAGTTTATTGACTACACAAAGGCTTTCAATTGTGTGGATCATGACAAGCTACGGACAACGTCACAAACTATGAGTATTCCAGAACACTTAATTGTACTCATGAGGAATCTGTACCTGGACCAAGAAGCAGTTGTTCGAAGAGAGTATGGGAACACTGAAGGTTTTAAAATTAACAAAGGTGTGCGACAAGGTTGTATTCTTTCACCATA
>NW_006409167.1:255054-264354 GCF_000296735.1 Chrysochloris asiatica
CTCCCAACGAGATGGATTGGCCAGGTGGCAGCATCGATGGACTAAAGTGTGGCAACAGTAGTGAGGTTAGCCCAGGATCGGACATTGTTTTGTTCTACTGTGCATAGGGTCGCTATGAGTTGGTGCTGACTCGATGGCACTTAACAACAACAACAACTTTCCTCCAGATAGAGACCAATGATTACACCTTAGATAGTCACTCACAAGCTTTTTTTTATTATTATTTAAGGCCTTGGGAAAATGCTGTCCTTTGGATCGCAAATGGTAGATTATTTCTGAGGCATGCATACCTCCCTAGTGTTATTGTTCCTTTTATGTCATTAGGGGCCATCCAGCCAGTTCTGATTCACAGCAACACTAACTGGTCCTGTGCTATCCTCATAATGTATTCTACACTTGAGTCCATTACTGCTGCCACTGTGCCAGTTCATCTTGTTGGCAGGGGGTCTTCCTCTTTGATGCTGACTTTCTAGGAAGCATAATGTCCTATGCCAGGGATTGGTCCCTCCTGATAATATACCCAATGTATAAGAGATGAAATCTCACTATCCTGGTTTCTAAGGAGCATTTTGTCTATACTTCTACCAACACAGATTTGTTCGTTCTTGTGGCAGTCTATCCACCACTCATTTGTCAGTCCTCGCCACCAGACCAATAAACAACATCAATATAAATGGAGAAAAGATTGAAATTGTCAAATACTTTATTTTGCTTGGATCAACCAACAACACTCATGGAAGCAACAAACAGTCAAGAAATCAAACAACGTATTGCTTTAGGCAAGTCTGTTGCACAAGACCTCTTTAAATGTTGAAGAGCAAAGATGTCACTTTGAGGACTAAGTGTGCCTGAAACCAAGTCATGGTATTTTCAATAACCTCATATGCATGCGCAAGTTGGACAGTGAATAAGGAAGCCCATAGAAGAATTGATGAATTTGCGTTATGGTGTTGGAGGAGAATATTAAAAGTGCCATGGGCTGCCAAAAGAACAAACAGATCTCTGTTAGAAGTACAGCCAGAGTGCTCCTTGGAAGCCTGGATGGCCAAACTTCATCTCTCTCACTTTGTACATATTATCAGGTGAGACAAGTAACTGGAGAAGGATATCATGTTTGGTAAAGTGGAGAGGGTAAGAGAAAAGAGAATGAAACCCAGAAAGATGGATTGGCACAGTGGTGGCAGAAATGAGCTCAGGTGTAACAACAGTTGTAAGGTTGGCCCAGGATCAGGCAATGTTTTGTTCTGTTGTGCATGGGGTTGCTATGAGTCGGTATCAACTCAATGGCACCTAACAACAACAACATGGCGGTCTATGGTGCTTTTTAATAATCTCCAACACCATAACTCAAAAGTATCAGTTCTTCTGAAGCCTTTCTTATTCATTGTCCAATTGTCACATGCATATGAAACTATTGCAAATATTATGGCTTGATACAACTACACCATAGTCTTCAAATATTTGTTCATGAACACTTTAAAGAGGACTTGTGCAGCAGACTTGACTAATGCAATACATTATTGGTTTTGTGGATGTCTCCTCCCCATGCAATATACCTAGGCACTTTGTTGAAAATCAGTTGACTGTATGTTGTTGTTGTTGTTGTTGTTGTTGTCAGGTGCCATCGAGTTGGAACCGACTCATAGCGACCCCATGCACAGCAGAGCAAAACAATGTCCAATCTTGGGCCAACCTCACTACCGCTGCCACACTTGATGCCATCAATGATGCCACCTGGCTGATCCATCTCATTGGGGGTCTTGCTCTTTTTCTCTGACCCTCCGTGTTACCCAGCATGACATCCTTCTTCAGCAACTGTTCCCTCTTGACAATATGTCCAAAGTATGAGAGACGAAGCTTAGCCATCCTGGCCTTCAAGGAGCACTCTGGCTGCACTTCTTCCAAAACAGATCTATTGGTTCTTTTGGCAGCCCATGGCACTTTAAGTAGTCTCCTCCAACACCACAATTCAAAGGCATCAATTCTTCTATGATCTTCCTTATTCACTGTCCAGCTTTCACATCCATATGAGGTTATTGAAAATACCATGGCTTAGGTCAGGCACACCTTAGTCCTCAAGCTGATATCTCTGCTCTTCAACACTTTAAAAAGTTCCTGTGCAGCAGATTTGCCCAAAGCAATACGTCATCTGATCTCTTGACTACTGCTTCCACGAGTGTTGATAGTTGATCCAAGAAGAATGAAGTCCTTGACAACTTCAATCTTTTCTCCATTGATAAGAATATTGTTTATAGGTCCAGTGGTGAGGATTTTTGTTTTCCTGACATTGAGATGCAACCCATACCAAAAGCAGTGATCTTTGATCTTCATCAGTAAATATTTCAAGTTCTCTTTACTTTCAGCAAGCAAGGTTGTATCATCTGCATATCGCAGGTTGTTAATGAGTCTTCCTCCAATCCTGAAGCCACATTTTTCTTCTGGATTCTCAATTCTGTTCCATTGATCAATGTAGCTCTTATTATACCAGTACCAGGCTGTTTTGACCACAGTAACCAGGTAGTAAATTTTTAAATTAGGCAGTGAGATGCATCCAACCTTGTCTTTGATTTTGAAGAGCTTGATTATTATATGTCTTTGTGCCTTTCTTTTGGGCTCTATCCTTCCTGGGGTACGTTTGACTTCTTGACTGTTTATCTTCTTATTCCAGATGTTAGGGAAATTTTCTTCCAGTAGCTCTTCAATTATCTCCTCTGTGGCCTTCTCTGATTCTTCCTGTTCTGGAATGCCAATAATTCTTAAGTTGTTCCTCTTCATGTTATCCAGCATGAACCTTAAATTCTCTTCAGACTTTTTTATCCTTTTTTTCTGCTTGCTCTTCTATCTTAGCAGTATTGAGAGATTTGTCTTCTGGCTTGCTAGTTCTGGCTCCGATCTCTTCTATTCTGCTCCTTTCTCCTTTCAATGTATTGTCCATTTCTGATATTTAATATTCATCCTCTGGACCTCTTTTTTGCAGGTTTTGAATTGTTTCCAATGCTGTATCAATCTTATTTGATTGCTCTTGTAGTACTTTCCTGACTTCTTCTTTATTTCCTCCACCCCTTTTCAGAGCATTTGGACTTATTTCCTTATCATTCTTCTGAATTCTTTCCCAGGCAAATCCAAAACCTGAGCCTCCACTTCCGGGGAGACTTTTGTCTGTCTCCAGCAAATTTGTCTCAGTTACTCTTTTCTGGTTTTGGACATGTTTTGAGATTGTTTGTTGTGTTTGTGATCTTTTGTTTGTCATTTCCTGTAATTGTGTGGATTTTTTAATGATTGAATGGATGAGTATTCCAGAACACTTAATTGTGCTCATGAGGAATCTGTACCTGGACCAAGAGGCAGATGTTCAAACAGAACATGGCAACACTGAATGTTTTAAAATTAAGAAAGTTGTGTGACAAGGTTGTATTCTTTCACCACATTAATTCAATCTGTATGCTGAGCAAATAATCTGAGAAGCTGGGTTCTGTGAAGAAAAACGTGTCATCAGGATTGGAGGAAGTCTCATTAACAACCTGCAATATGTAGATGATATAACCTTGCTTGCTGAAAATGAAGAGGACTTAAAACATTTACTGATGAAGATCAAAGAGCACAGCCTTTGGTATGGATTACATCTCATTGTCATGAAAACAAAAATCCTCACCACTGGACCAATAAACAACATTCTTATCAACAGAAAAAAGATTGAAGTTGTCAAGGACTTCATTCTTCTTGGATCAACTATCAACACTCACAGAAGCAGCAGTTAATAAATAAAATGACATACTGCATTAGGCAAATCTGCTGCACAAGATCTTTTTAAAGTGTTGAAGAGCAAAGATGCCAGCTTGAGGATTAAGGTGTCCCTGACGCAGGTCATGTTATTTTCAATAATCTCATATGCATGTGAAAGTGGACAGGGGAAATGGAAAACAGGAGAAGAATCGATGCCTTTGAGTCATGGTGTTGGAGGAGAATATTGAAAGTGCTGTGGGCTGCCGAAAGAACCAATAGATCTGTTTTGGAAGCAGTGCAGCTAGAGTGCTCCTTGGAGGCCAAGATGTCCAATCTTTGTCTCACATACTTCTGACGTACTGTAAGGAGGGACCAGTCGCTGGAGAAGTATATCATGTTTTTTAAGGTAGAGGGTCTGAAAAAAGAGGAAGACCCCCAACAACATGGATTAGCCAAGTAACGGCATCAATGGACTCAAGCATAGCAACAGTACTGAGGTTGGCCCAGAATCAAGCAGTGTTTCGCTGTGTGGTGCATAAGGTCGTTATGGGTCAATACCGATTTGATGGCACCTAACAACAACAAAAACATTTCATCAATCATGATTTGACCCCAGTTTTGGCATAGTTATTCTTCTTTATATCCCAATCTTTCTTATGTTTATATACATGTAATATAGCCAAATTGCGGGAAGGCACATATGATTTTATATTTGCATGAATGCCTGACATGTTATGTGAAAAAGATAGGGAGGTTTGTATTCTTCATAGCTAGGCAATGGGTGCCTTACTATTATGATCTACAAAGGGCTTTGTCCTTAAGTAAGTGAGCGTCAAATTGTTAATTTATTGGTAATTTGGTTTATATTTCTTTTTAATGATTTTTCCCGTTGTGGGATTTTTCAGAGTATGTAAAAGTAGATTAGCAGATTCTTATGAATTTTACATATATCACTGAAAAGTTTTTAAGAAGTTATTTTGCTTCATTGTTTTCCTCTGGTGCTAAAGATTCTTACATTATTCTCTTTGTATTTCTTATATCTTTAATAAATAGGATGGTAAAATTAAAACCAGATCTCATATCTTGACTATATAATGTTGTTATTATGATTTCTTCTTGCCTCTTTTTTCTATTCTTTTCACATTCTCTTTAGGCATTTGGAATATAATTCCCTCCATTATACTTCTGATCTATTTCATTCTATAACAAATTCACACTCATTTCTCTCCATTATTTTTTCCTTCAGTGAATCTATTTATTCGTTATCGTCTTATTCCTTATTTATTACAGCCTCTATGCATCTTTCCACTATGGTAAAATCAGTCATGAAAAGGAAGAAAATACACACAGCACAATAGTAGGAAGACTCATACACCGAGCAAAAACTTCCCAACACATACAATCAGTAGCCCAGATGTTTCACTAAAAGTGAAAGAATAGTGAATAAGTGCAAAAGAAGATACAGCCACTAGTACTGACCAGGAAACCCAAATCAAAGGCATAAAGGGAACTATTCTGTTCTCTTATCTCAATATACAAAATTCAACATGAATTAAAATGTGGCTAGGAGTCCTGATTCTGCTTTGGGAGGATTTACACTGGCCTGCTAAATACAAGGTCGGTGGTTGGAACCCATCTGCATGCTTAAAAACCTTTCTCATTAGAGGACCACCGGGATTTGGACCTGAGTCTATGGCACGTAACAGCAAAAGCTGTATTTTGGGGAAGAAACTGCATAAAAATACAAATTTTCACCAAATGTATGTTTATACATTTAAAACTGTATGAACTCCACTGTCTAGTGAAAATTGTTGTGACATAGTCGATATTTAGATTTTGATAATTTTTGCAGTCACATAAAATGTCAAAAGTAGGCAAGTCTACTTCAGAGTATTCAAGACTTTGTGTCAAAACTTTAATATCATCAATAAAAACATAAAATTTTGCTGGATGCAAATTCATATCAGAGACACAGACTATTTATATCCAAATCATTCTTAGGTTTATAAACTTGATTTATAGTCAATTATTGAGGAGACAAGAATCCTTTAATATTTGCATATCATATGCAAAGGATCAGCCCTCATTCATTCAGAGCCATAGAACGAGTACCATGCTACTACTCATTGCAAAAGGCTTTGTCTTTAAGTAAGTGAGAATCAAACTGTGAATTCATTGTTGATTTTGTTAACTTTCTCTTAAATTATTCTTTCCCATTCTTGAATTTTTCAGAAAAGTTGAAAACAAATTCTGGTAAGTTTCTAATGGGTTATACATACATTGGTGAAAAGCTCCTAGGTAGTTATTTATTTCTTTGTTTTGCTGTGGTGCTAATGATTCTTCCATTACTCTCTTGGTATTACAGATCGCCTTCAGAAAGAAAATGGTAAAGTTTAACCCCAGTTCTCCAGTTTCTAATATCTAATGTTGTCACAGTGATTTCTGTTTTTTGCTTCTTTTCCTATTCATTTTGCATTTTCTGTAGACATTTGGAATATAATTTTCTCCATTATACTTCTGATCTATTTTATTATATTGCAAATTTTTGTTCTATTTCACTCCAGTCTTGTTTTCCTCCTAAATGAATCTATTTGTTTTATTATCTTTCTAAATCCTTACTTATCCTATTCTCATTTCAGCTTTCCACTATGCTAACAAGAATTCCTTCTGGCACAATCTTTTTTTTTTTTTTTTTTGCCCATCTAGAGACTTTTATTCAGGGTGAGGAAGAAGAAGGTAACCTCTTGTCAGAGAGCGAAGGCAGGAGGCAGAAGACACTAGAGAAGAAGAAAAGAGAAGAGAGAGAGGGCATAAAGAAGAGAAGGCAGAAAGAAGAAGAGCCTGGAGCACTCTTAAGTGAGACAATTTCTCTACATGTAATTGTACTCTCTTTTGTGTCCATTGGGGAATGAGAAATGTGAAAGAGCATTTCATGAGTATTTCCCCTTTGTGGCATCAGTCATGACACGGAAGAAAATACTCACAGCATAATAGTACGAAGAGTCATACACTGATCAAAAACTTCCCAAAATATAGTATAGTTAATTCACATGTTTCACTAAAAGTGAAAGAATAGTGAATAAGTGCAAAAGAAGATGCAGGCACTAGTACTGATCAGGAAACCCAAATCAAATGCACAAAGGGAACTATTGTGTTCTCTTATCTCAATATACAAATATCAACATGAATTAAAATGTGGCTAGGAGTTCCCATGATGCTTTGGAAGGCTTTAGACTGATCTGCTAAATAATAGGTCAATGGTTTGAACCCATCTGCACTCTTGAGAAGCGCTCTCTTTAGAGGACCACTGGGATTTGGACCTGAGTCTATGGCACTTAGCAAAAGCTGTATTTTGGTGAAGAAACTGCATAAAAATACAAAATTTTCACCGAACGTGTGTTTATGTATTTAAAACTGTATGAATTCCATGGTCTAGTGAAAATTTTTGTGACACAGTCAGTATTTCGATTTTGATAACTTTTGTAGTCACATAAAATGTCAAAAGTAGGCAAGTCTGTTTCAGGGTATTCAAGCCTTTGTGTCGAAACTTTAATATCATCAATAAAAACAAAAATTTTGCTGGCTGCAAACTCATATCAGAGACACAGACTCTAAAGGGAAGAGTAAATTTTGCTGCTTAATAAATACTGTGGATGAAATCAATAAGACAATGAATGAAAATCTAGTCTTTGACAAGAGGAGTGGGGTAGCTCTGTAGCATAAGTACTAGACAGTAAATCACAAACTCATCATCTCTAGCACTGGTGAGAGAACATGATTTCTGCGCCTGCAAATGATTTTCAGCATTTGTATGCCAATAAATGGTAGAGCACACATAACAACAGGAAGTCCTTGAGAGGAAGAAAACAATATAACCATGGCCAACCTAGTTGATGTTTTTTAAGAGCCATTAAGTGCTCTCCAACTCCTGTTGTTGTTGTTGTTGTGTGCTGTAGGGTCTCTTTCTGCCCACAGTGACCCAATATAAGTGGTTTGACCAGCAGCTACTTCAACTGATCATGCAGTCCACTGACTACCCTACAGGGCTACAGGAAACCTCTATTAAGAAGGAAAAGGGGTTGACATGAGTGAGCAGAAGCTATTAAAACTTTGAAAAATTATTTGGAAATTTCTACCAGTGCTTTCTTTGTGAATATTTCTTAAATTTGTTTTGCTGTGAAAATTGAGATAGTATATGGTGAGTTTCTTATCTTCATGCACTAAACATGGATAGCTGTCATAAAAACAATACCAAGACCAGGCTTCAAGATCTTTGTCCTTACACAGCACAAACAATGGCAACAGGATATGGCAAATTAGCTGAAAATAAATTTCTTCAATTATGATTTGACATTCATTTTATTGCCTATTTATATCCAAATCAATCTTAGATTTATAAACTTGATTTATAGTCAATTATTGAGCAGACAAGAATCCTTTAATATTTGCATAAATAACACGCATATCATATGAAAAGGATCAACCCTCCTTCATTCAGAGCCATAGAATGAGTACCATGCTACTACTCATTGCAAAGGGCTTTGTCTTTTAAGTAAGTGAGAATCAAACTGTGAATTCATTGTTAATTTTGTTAACTTTCTCTTAAATTATTCTTCCCATTCTTGAATTTTTCAGAGAAGTTGAAAACAAATTCTGGTAAGTTTCTAATGGGATATACATACATTGGTGAAAAGCTCCTAGGTAGTTATTTATTTCTTTGTTTTGCCATGGTGCTAATGATTCTTCCATTATTCTCTTGGTATTTCAGATCGCCTTCAGAAAGAAAATGGTAAAGTTTAACCCCAGTTCTACAGTTTCTAATATCTGATGTTGTCATAGTGATTTCTGCTTTTTGCTTCTTTTCCTATTCGTTTCGCATTTTCTGTAAACATTTTGAATATCATTTTCTCCGTTATACTTATGATCTATTACATTATTTTGCAAATTCTTATTCTATTTCACTCCAATCTTGTTTTCCTCCTAAATGCATCTATTTGTTTTATTATCTTTCTGAATCCATACTTATCGTATTCTCATTTCAAATTTCCGCTAGGCTAACGACAATTCCTTGTGGCGCACTGTTAAGTGAGACAATTTCTCTACATGTCATTGTACTCTCTTTTGTGTCCATGGGGGAATGAAAAATGAGAAAGAGCATTTCATGAGTATTTCCCCTTTGTGGCATCAGTCATGACACGGAAGAAAATACTCACAGAAAAATAGTATGAAGACTCAGACACCGATCAAAACCTTCCCGAAATATAGAATCAGTTTACCCAGATGTTTCACTAAATGTGAAAGAATAGTGAATAAGCACAAAAGAAGATGCAGACACCAGAATTAAGCAGGAAAGGACAATCAAAGGCATAAAGGGAAACTATTGTTTCCTCTATCTCAATATACAAATTGCAACATAAATGAAACTGTGGCTAGGAGTCCTCATGCTGCTTTGGCAGGATTTACACTGACCTGCTAAACACAAGGACAGTGATTCCAAGCCAACTGTACTCTTGAGAAGCTCTCTCTAAAGAGGACCACTGGGATTTGGACCTGACTTGATGGCACTTAAGAGCAAAA
>NW_006409167.1:266670-267190 GCF_000296735.1 Chrysochloris asiatica
AATACAATCATAGGAAGACTCATAGGCCGATCGAAAACTTCCCAAAACGTAGAATCAGTTAACTCAGATGTTTCACTAAAAGTGAAAGAATAGTGAATAAGCACAAAAGAAGATGCAGACACCAGCACTGAGCAGGAAAGGCAAATCAAAGGCATAAAGGGAAACTATTGTTTCCTCTATCTCAATATACAAATTGCAACATAAATGAAAATGTGGCTTGGAGTCCTGATTGCTGCTTTGGCAGGATTTACACTGGCCTGCTAAACACAAGGACAGTGGTCCCAAGCCACCTGTACTCTTGAGAAGCTCTCTCTAAAGAGGACCACTGGGATTTGGACCTGACCTGATGGCACTTAAGAGCAAAATCTCTAGTGTTTGGAAGAAAACGGCATTAAAAATACACATTTTCACCGAATATTGGTTTCTCTATTTAAATGTGTATGAATTCCATTGTCGAGTGAAAATTGTTGTGACACAGTCAGTTTGTAGATTTTGATCATTTTTGCAGTCACATAAAATG
>NW_006409168.1:0-3077 GCF_000296735.1 Chrysochloris asiatica
TGGATATTTTGGACTCGTATGCCATGAAGCTAGCTCTCTGTGAATAGGTTTGTTGGACTCATCTGCCATGTAGGTAGCTCTCTCTATATGAATATATTGGAATTGTGTACCATGTAGCTACCTCACAGTTTCTGGATATGTTTAACTCATCAGTCATGTAGTCAACGCTCACTGTATGAACATGTTGGACTCATATGCCTTGTAGTTATTCCTCTATATATACACATGTTGGACTCACCTGCCATGTAGACAACTCTCAGTATATGGACATGCTGGACTCATCTGCCTTGTAGCTTATACAGTGTATATGTACATGTTGGACTACTCTGCCATGTAGCTAGCTCTCAGGATATGGAAATATTGCACTACTCTGCCAAGTGGCTAGCTCTCTGTATACGGACATTTTGGACTCTTCTTCGAGGAAACTAGCTCTCTGTGCATGAATATGTTGGTCTGATCTGCCATTTAGCCTGTTCTCTCTGTATGTACATTATTGACTCATCTGTCTTGGAGCTAGTCCTCTATATATATACATGTTGGACTCATCTGCCATGTAGCTAACTCTCAGTATATGGACATGTTGGACTCATCTGCCAGGTAGCTAGTACTCTGTGTATGGACATGTTAGACTACTCTGCCATGTAGCTAGCGCTCAGTATATGGACAATTTGGACTACTCTGCCATGTAGCTAGTGCTCAGTATATGGACATGTTGGATTTCTTTGCCATTTAGCTAGCTATCAATATATGGACATGTTGCACTCTTCTGCCATGTAGCTAGAACTCTGTATATTGAAATGTTTCACCACTCTTCCATGTGGCTAGCTCTCTGTATGTGGATATTTTGGACTCTTCTGCCATGAAGATAGCTCTCTGTGAGTAGGATTGTTGGACTCATCTGCCATTTAGGTAACTCTATGTATATGAACATATTGGACTTGTCTGTCATGTAGCTAGCTCACAGTATATGGATATGTTTAACACATTAGTCATGTAGTCAACTCTCGCTGTATGAACTGTTGGACTCATCTACCTTGTAGCTATTCCTCTATATATACACACGTTGGACTCACCTGTCGTTTAAACAACTCTCAGTACATGGACATGTTGGACACATCTGCCTTGAAGCTAGTACTGTGTATATGGACATGTTGCACTACCCTGCCATGTAGCTAGCTCTCTGTATATGGACATTTTGGACTTGTCTGCCATATAGCCATCTCTCTCTATATAGAAAAGATTGACTTATGTGCCATGTAGCTAGCTCTCAGTATATGGACATGTTGGAATCATCTGCCATGTAGCTAGTACACTGTATATGGACATGTTGGACTATTCTGCTATGTAGCTAGCTCTCAGTATATGGACACGTTGGTCACATCTGCCATGTAGCGAGAACTCTATATATAGAAACGTTGCCCTATTCTGCCATGTAGCTAGCTCTGTGTATATAGACAAGCTGGACTCATCTTCCTTCTAGCTATAACTCTGTATATGGAAATGTTGCACTTCCCTGCCATGTAGCTAGCTCTCTGTAGATGGACATTTTGGACTCGTCTGCCATGTAACTAGCTTTCTGTACATGGATATGTTGGACTGAACTGTTAAGTAGGTAGTTCTCTGTATAAGAACATTTTGGATTTCTCTGACATGTAGCTAGCTCTCAGTACATATTCAAGTTGGATTCATGTGCCTTGTGGCTAGAACTCTGTATATGGAAATGTTGCACTACCCTGCCATGTAACCAGTTCTGTGCATATGGACATTTTGGACTAGTCTGTCCTGTACCTAGCTCTTTGTACATGGATATTTGGGACTGATCTGCCATGTAGGTAGCTCTCTGTATATGAACACGTTGGACATATCTGCCATGTAGCCGGAACACTGCATATGGAAATGTTGCACAACTCTGCCATGTAGCTAGCTCTGTGTATATAGACATTTTGGATTCATCTGCCATTTATCTAGGTCACTGTACATGGATATGTTGGACTCCTCTGCCAAGAAAGTAGTTCTCTGTATATGAACATATTGGACTCGTCTGACTTGTAGCTAGCTCTCAGTATATGGACATGATGGACTCATCTGCCATGAAGCTAGAACTCTGTATAGGGAAATATTGCACTACTCTGCCATGTAGCTAACTCTCTGTATATAGACAAGTTGGTCTCATCTGGCTTGTAGCTTGAACTCTGTATATGGAAATGTTGCAATTCCCTGCCATGAAGCATGCTCTCTGTATACAGACATTTTGAACTCGTCTGCCATTTAGCTAGCTCTCTGTACATGGATATGTTGAACTGATCTAGCAAATAGGTATCTCTCTGTATATGAACATATGGCATTTGTCTTCCATGTAGCTAGCTCTCAGTCTATAGCCAAGTTGGACTCTTCTGACTTGTAGCTAAAACTCTACATCTGTAAATGTTGCACTACACTGACATGTAGGTGGTTTTCTGAATATGAACATATTGGATATGTCTTCCATGTAGCTAGCTCTCAGTATATGGAAATGTTGGACACATCTGCCATGTATCTGGTATCCTGTATATGGACATGTTGTACAACTCTGCCATGTAGCAAGCTCTCAGTATATGGACATGTAACTAGTACCCAGTATATGGACATGTTGGACTACTCTGCCATGTAGCCAGCTCTCATTACATGGACATGTTGGACCCATCTGCCATGTAGCTAGATCTCTCTATTTGGAAATGTTGCACTACCGTGCCATGTAGCTAGATCTCCATATAAGGAAATGTTGGACTCATATGCCATGTAGCTACTACCCTATATTTGGACGTTTTGGACAATGCTGCCATGTAGCTATCTCTCTGTACATAGACAAATTGGACTCTGCTGCCTTGCAGCTAGAACTCTGTATATATAAATGTTGCACTACCCTTCCATGTACCTACCTCTCTGTATATGAACATATGTGATTTGTCTGACATGGAGCTAGCTCTCAGTATATGGACATGTTAGATTCATCTGCCATATAGCAAGTACCCTTTATATGGAAATGCTGCACTACTTGGCAATGTAGCTAGCTCTCTGTATATAGACAAGATGGATTC
>NW_006409168.1:30408-32128 GCF_000296735.1 Chrysochloris asiatica
AGATCAGTCCAAAATATCCATGAACAGAGAGCTAACTACATGTCAGACAAGTCCAAAATGTCCATAAACAGAGTTCTAGCTACATGGTAGATGTTTCCAACGTGTCCATATACTGAGAGTTAAGTACATGGCAGACAAGTCCAAAATGTACATATACAGAGAGCTACCTACTTGGCAGATCAGTCCAACATATCCATGTAAAATGAGATAGCTATATGGCAGAAAAGTCCAAAATTTCCATGTACAGAATGCTAGCTACGTTGCAGGGTAGTGCAACATTTCAATATACAGAGTTATAGCTACAAGGCAGACGAGTCCAACTTGTCTATATACAGAGAGCTACCTACAAGGCAGATTTGTGCAACATTTCCAAATACAGAGTTATAGCTACATGGCAGATGTTTCCAACGTGTCCATATACTGAGAGCTAGCTACATGGCATACAAGTCCAATATGTTCATGTACAGAGAGCTACCTACTTGACAGAGCAGTCCAACATATCCATGTACAGGGAGCTAGGTACATGGCAGAGGGTTCCAAAATGTCCATATACAGAGAGCTAGCTTTATGGCAGAGAAGTACAACATTTCCATATACCGAGTTCTAGCTACAAGGCAGATGAGTTCAACTTGTCTATATACAGAGAGCTAACTACTTGGCAAGGTATAGCAACATGTTCATAAACAGAGTTCTAGCTACAAGAAAGATGATTTCAACTTGTCTATTAACAGAGAGTTAACTACATGGCAAATAGTGCAACATGCCCATATACAGGGTACTGGCTACATGGCAGATGAGTCCTACATATCCATATACTGAGAGCTAGCTACATGGCAGACAACTTCCATATGTTCATATACAGAGAGCTAACTACTTGTCAGATCAGTACAGTATAACCATGTACTGACAGCTAACTACATGGTAGATGAGTCCAACATGTCCATATACTGAGAGTTAGCTACATGGCAGATGAGTCCAATATGTTCATATACAGAGAGCTACCTACTTGGCTTATCAGTCCAATATATCCATGTACTGAGAGCTACCTTCATAGCAGATGAGTCCAACGTGTCCATATACTGAGAGCTAGCTTCATGACAGAGAAGTCCATCATGTCCATATACAGGGTACAAGCTACATTGCAGATGAATCCAACATGTCCATATACTGAGAGGCAGCTACAGAGCAGACAAGTCCAATATGTTCATATACAGAGAGCTAGTTTCATGGCAGAGAACTGCAACATTTCCATATACAGAGTTCTAGCTCCTTGGTGAATGTATCCAATGTGTCCATATACTGAGGTCTAACTACATGGCAGATCAGTCCAAAATATCCAAGAACAGAGAGCTAACGAAATGTCAGACAAGTCCAAAATGTCCATATACAGAGTTCTAGCTACATGGCAGATGTGTTCAAAGTGCCCATATACTGAGAGCTAAGCACATGGCAGAAAAGTCCAATATGTTCATATACAGAGAGCTAGCTACAGGCATGGTAGTGCAATATTTCTATATACAGAGTTCTAGCTACAAGGCAGATGAGTTCAACTTGACTATATACAGAGAATTAGCTACAAGGCAGGGTAGTGCGACATTTCCATATAGAGCATTCTAGCTACAAAGAAGAGGATTCCAACTTGTTCATATACCGAGACCTAGCTACAAGGCAGAATAGTCCAACATGTCCATATACAGGGTAATAACTACATGGCAGATGA
>NW_006409168.1:33127-37595 GCF_000296735.1 Chrysochloris asiatica
GGCAGAGTAGTGCAACATGTCCATATAAAGGGTACTAGCTACATGGCAGATGAATCCAATATGTCCATATAATGAGAGCTAGCTACATGGCAGACAAGTCCATAATGTTAATATACAGTGAGCTAGCTAAAGGGTAGGGTAGTGCAACATTTCCTTATACAGAGTTCTAGCCACAAGGCAAATGAGTCCAACTTGTCTATATACAGAGAGCTCGCCACATGGCAGAATAGTGCAACATGTCCATGTACAGGGTACTAGCTACATGGCAGATGAGTCCAACATGTTCATATACTGAGAGCTAGCTACATGGCAGTCATGTCCAATATATTCATATACAATGACCTAGCTACATGGCAGACAAGTCCATTATGTTCATATACTGAGAGTTAGCTACATGGCATACGAGTCCAAAATGTCCATATACAGAGAGCTAGCTACATGGCACTGTAGTGCAACATTTCCTTATACAGAGTTATAGCTACAAGGCAGATGAGTCCAACTTGTCTTTATACAGAGAATGAGCTCGATGGCAGAGAAGTGCAACATTTCCATAACCAAGTTCTTGCTACAAGGCAGATGAATTCAACTTGTCTATATACAAAGAGTTAGCTACATGGCAGAGTAGTGCAACACATCGATATACAGAGTACTAGCTACATGTCAGATGAGTCCAACATGTCCATATATGGAGAGCTAGCTACATGGCTGACAAGTCCAATATGTTCATATACGGAGAGCTAGCTGCATGGCAGTTTAGTGCCACATTTCCCTATACATAGTTCTAGCTACAAGGCATATGAGTCCAACTTGTCTATATATTGATACCTAGCATCATGGAGGGGTAGTGCAATATTTCCATATACAGTGTTCTAGTTACAAGCAAATGAGTCCAACTTGTCTATATATAGAGTGTTAGCTACATGGCAGTGTAGGGAAACATTACCATATACAGAGTTCTAGCTACATTGCAGATGTGTCCGAGTTGTCCATATACTGAGAGCTAGTTACATGACAGAGTAGTCCAACATGCAGGGTACTAGCTACGTGGCAATTGAGACCAACATGTCTTTATACTGAGAAATAGCTCATGACAGACAAGTCCAATATGTTCATTTACATAAAGCGAGCTAAATGGAAGAGTATGGCAACATTTCCTTATACAGAGTTCTAGCTACATAGCAGATGTGTCCAACATGTCCATGTACAGCGAACTACATACATGGTAGACAAGTCCAAAATGTCCATATACAGAGAGCTAGCTACATGGCTGAGTAGTCCATCATGTCTATATATACAGGGAACTAGCTGCAAGTTATATGAGTCCAACCCATGTATATAAACAGAGCTAGCTACATGACAGAGTAGTCCAACATGTCCATATGCAGGGTACTAGCTACATGGCAGGTGAGGCCAACATGTCCATATGCTGAGAGTTAGCTCCATGGCAGACAACTCCAATGTGTTCAAATACAGAGAGCAACCTCCTTGGCAGATCAGTCCAACATATCCATGTACAGAGAGCTAGCTCTATGGCAGGGTAGTGCAACATGTCCATATACAGTGTACTAGGTACATGGCAGATGATTCCAATATTTCCATATAATAAGAGCTAGCTACATGGCAGACAAGTCAATTATGTTCATATACAGAGAGCTAACTACTTGGCAGATCAGTCCAACGTATCCATGTACAGAGAGCTAGCTACATGGCATATGTTTCCAACGTGTCCATATACGGAGAGCTAGCTGCATGACAGAGTAGTGCAACATTTCCATATACAGAGTTCTAGCTACAAGGCAGATGAATCCAAATGTCCATGTATAGAGAGCTAGATACATGGCAGGGTAGTGCTACATTTCCATATAATGAGAGTTATCTATATGGCAGAATAATGCAACATGTCCATACACAGGGTCCTAGCTACAAGACAGATTAATCCAACATGTCCATATATTGATAGCTAGCTACATGGCAGTCATGTGCAGTATATTCATACGCAATGACCTAGCTACATGGCAGACAAGTCCAATATGTTCATATACTGTGAGCTAGCTACATGACAGGGTTGTGCACCTTTGCCATATACAGACTTCTAGGTATATGGCAGATGTGTCCAATGTGTTCATATACTGAGAGCTAGCTACATGGCAGAGTAGTCCAACATGTCCATATACAGGGTGCTAGTTAACTGATATATGTGTCCAATGTGTCCATATACTGAGAGCTAGCTTCATGGCATACGAGTCCAAAATGTCCATATACAGAGAGCTAGTGACATGGCAGGGTAGTATAACATTTCCTTATACAGAGTTCTAGCTACAAGGCAGATAAGTCCAACTTGTCTATATACTGAGAACTAGCTACATGGCAGAGTAGTGAAACATGTCCATATACAGGGTACTAGTTAAGTGGCAAGATAGTCCAACATGTCCATATACTGAGAGCTACTACATGGCAGACAAGTCCAATATGTTCATATAGAGAGCTAGCTACATGGCAGAGTAGTGCAACATTTCCATATACAGTGTTCTAGCTACATGGCAGATGAATCCAACGTGTCCATATACTGGAGGTTGCTCCATGGCAGATGAGTCCAACATGTCCATATACTGAGAGATAGCTTCATGGTAGACAACTCCAATATGTTCATATGCAGAGAGCTAACTACTTGGCAGATCAGACCAACATATCCATGTACAGACAGCTAACTAAATGGCAGATGAGTCCCAAATGTCCATATTCAGAGAGCTAGCTACATGGCAGTGTAGTACAATATTTACATATACAGAGTTCTAGCTACAAGCCAGATGAGTCCCACTTGTCTATATACTGAGAGCTACCTATATGGCAGAGTCGTGCAACATGTCCATTTTCAGTGTATTCGCTACATGGCAGATGAGTTCAACGTGTCCATACACAGAAAGCAAGCTACATGACAGAGAAGTCTAAAATGTTCATATATAGAGAGCTAGCTACATGGAAGAGTAGTGCAACATTTCCATATAGAGAGTTCTTGCTACTTGGCTGATGCGTCCAACATGTCCATATACTGAGAGCTAGCTACATGGCATACAAGTCCAATATGTTCATATACAGAGAGCTAGCTACATGGCAGGGTAGTGTAACAATTCCACATACAGAGTTCTACCTACAAGGCAGATGAGACCAACTTCTGTATATACAGAGAGCTAGCTGCATGGCAGGGTAGTGCAACATGTCCATATACAGTGTACTAGATACATGGCAGATGAGTACAACATGTCCATATATTGAGATCTAGCTACATGGAAGACAAGTCCAATATGTTCATATATAGAGATCTGACTAATTGGCAGCATAGTGCAACATTTCCATATACAGAGTTCTAGGAACATGGAAGATGTGTACATAATGTCCATATACAGAGAGCTAGCTGCATGGCAGATTATTGCAACATTTCCATATACAGAGTTCTAGCTACAATGCAGATAAATCCAAAATGTCCATGTACAGAGAGCTAGCTACACGGCAGGGTATTGCAACATTTCCACATACAGAGTTCTAGCTACATGGGAGTTGTGTCCAACGTGTCCATACAATGAGAGCTAGCAACATGGCAGAGTAGTCCAACATGTCCATATAGAGGGTCCTAGCTACATGACAGAATAGTCCCACATGTCCATATACTGAGAGCTCCATATATCACAGACGAGTTCAATATGTTCATTTACATAAAGTTAGCTACATTGCAGGGTACATCAACATTTCCATATACAGAGTTTTAGCTACATGGCAGATGTGTCCAATGAGTCCTTAAACTGATAGCTTGCTACATGGAAAACGAGTCCAAAATGTTCATATACACAGAGCTAGGTACATGCAGGGTAGTGCAGCATTTCCATATACAGAGTTCTAGCTACAAGACTGATGATTCCCACTTCTCTCTATACAGAGAGATAGCTAGATCGCAGAGTAGTGCAACACGTCCTTATACAGGGTACTAGATAAATGGCAGGTGAGTCCAACATGTCCATATACTGAGAGCTAGTTTCACGGCAGAGTAGTCCAACATGTCCATATAGAGGTTACTAGATACATGGCATAAGAGTCCAACATGTCCATATACTGAGAGCTAGCCACATGACAGACAACTCCAATATGTTTATATGCAGAGAGCTATCTTCTTGGCAGATCAGACCAACATATCCATGTACAGAGAGCTAGCTACATGGCAGATGAATCCCAAATGTCCATATTCAGAGAGCTAGCTACATGGCAGGGTAATGCAACCTTTCCATATACAGAGTTATAACTACAAGGCAGATGAGTCCAACTTCTCTGTACACAGAGAGCTAGGTACATGGCAGTGCAGAGCAACATTTCCATATAGAGAGTTCTAGCTACAAGGCAGATGAGTCCAACTTGTCTATATATAGAGAACTAGCTACATGGCATTGAAGAGCAGAGATGTCAGCTTGAGGACTAGGGT